>NC_000068.7:172054349-172079349 GCF_000001635.26 Mus musculus
TCCTTGGGGTTTTGCACAGGTTTAGGAGTCTTCATGAGGAAAACAAGCAAGAACAGTGAAGGGAAGAGGTAACTGCCTTTCCACCAGAAGTTTTAAGGCATGTGTCTTATATTGCTACCCCTCCTGGCTATCGTTCATTCTCTCATCTTGTTCCCTCTTTTCTTCCCTAAGCCACTATTTCTTTCTGTTATTTTTGCTTTCAAAAGCTCTTTGGCCAAGATGTCACTCAGCTAATCAGTATTGAGGACAACACCAGGGCAGCAAACTCAAATGCTTTCAGGACTTGTGGCAGTTCCCCAGTGTATTAAAAAACAAAACAAAACTTTTTCCTTCCTATCCCTAGGGGCTCTTCCTCTTTGTAAACCAGAGCTGTGCCACCAAAGCGTAAAGAGCAAATGCTCATTTTCCAGCTTCCCTTGTAGCTAGGCCACAAGCATTAGAGCAAAGCTTTGCAAGCCAGGTGCTTCAGATCCCAGGATCTGTGTTCAAGAGCTCAACCACCCTGCCTCAGTGGTCCCCACTCAAGAGCATCAAGATCAGACAACATTCTTGACTACAGCTCCATTTATTGAGATGGTTTGTGAGCCACAAACATGTTTCAATACAATGTTCTTTTCCCTGAACTTCGTCAGAATCTGCTTTTATTTTTTTGCAAATACAGATCTAAATGGACAGTGACATCATGAAGAGTAACACCAGGAGAAAATAACTGAAGAGTTGGGTCAGCCATGGCTTACCTCCTAAACACCTCTGTTGTTGAACCTTGGGCAAGGTGAACCTTGTTGTGCCAGATATTAGCTCTCAACAGGAAGATAAATCCCAGAATCTATTGGCAAAAAATCTCACTTACGGATGTTAGCAACTGATTTGAATGTTCATGTGAGCCACTCAAGATATAGCTATGAGCTCCAACACTGCACTGTACAACCGCTTTAGGATTGGTTTGGGGCTAGAGAAATGGTGCTTAAGAGCAGGCACTGTTCTTACAGAGGAGTTTGCTTCCCAGGACCCACAGTTCACCAACAATTGTAACTCTGAGCTCCAGGGAACTCAATGCCCACTTCTTGATTCCAGAGGCACCTGAACTCCATGTGGACAAATCCACACAGCCATGCACATATGCACATGATTTAAAAAATAAAGACTTGGTTTCTGGGTCTTTGCAATAGGAACTTTGCCGTATCTCGCTTGAGTGTTACATTTTACATTGAATTGGTCACTTCACGGTTTCATAGGAAAATTGATGAAGACCTGGACACCCTAGATGAAAAATAACATTCTCCAACAGCTAAACAGTGCTTGCCCAAACCCACTTAGCCAAAGCCATGCCCTAGCAAAATAATGTCTGGCCAAACCCTCTTAACCAAAGCCCTGACTTCACAACTATAACTCTCAAGGTCTTGCTATTGGCTCTTGTTGCTTAGTCACTGTGCTAAGTGGTCTTATGTCAACCTGACCCCAGCTAGGGTCATCAGAGAGAAGGGAACCTCAACTGAGAAAATGCCTTCATAAGGTCCACCTAGGGCACATTTTCTTAGTTAGTGATTGATGTAGGAGGGCCTAACCCATTGTGAGTGGGCCCATCCATGGGCTGGTGGTCCTGGGCTCTATAAGAAAGCAGACTGAGCAAATCATAGTGAGCAAGCTAGTAAGCAGCACCCCTCAATGGCCTCTGCAGGAGCTCCAGCCTTTGAGTTCCTGCCCTGCCCAAGTTCCTGTCCTGACTTCCTTCAATGATGGACTACAATGAAGAAGCTTAAATTGAATAAACTCTGTCATTCCCAGCTTGCTTTAGGCCACGAAGATTCATCACAGCAAGAGTAACCCTGACTAGGACAGTGCCACAGCCTCACAGATCAGTCGTGGGATAGTGGGACTCACTATCAGGACCTGTTTCTAAGCCATACATATAAAGGAAGATAATAAATGGTGGTTTTAACATTTTTAGCTTATAAATTGAGAAGACATTCCTGTCACTAATATTTATGAAATGTCATTCACACAAAGAGATGGGTTTTGACACTAAAGGCCAGGTGATATCCCCCACTTCCCATGCATTCAAAGTACGTCAGTATCATACCTTCCTTCAAACAAGGGTCTGATCTTCACTCAAAGCCTCATTCTCTCTTGACCCTCTATCAACATAGGCCCATTCAGACGGCTTTTGCTAAAGATAGATAGTAACTCCTGAAGGATTATAATTCTGTTAAATACCGCATTGTATGCTTACTTAGATCCGTTTATATAATTCTCACAAAATTCTGTAACTTGTCTTCCCCTCACCTATGCACACTCCTTGCTCCCAAAGCATGTTTCTCATTGGGATCGCCTAGGTAGCATTAAATACTTCATGCATTCCAATCCACTAAATAAAATACTCTAAAGATAGACTCCTGAAAATCTTTTATTCTAAAACCTCCTCCAAGACTTAGCCTGATGTGGGCATCTTTCTACTCTGGAGATGATGCAGGGCTCCATGGTAAAGCTGAGGTCGATTGATAGTAATCTCATGATTGACAGGAATAATCCTCGCCATAATATGGTGCTCCTAGTGGCAGGGATGGGCACGTGATCTAACCATTCACATTCTCTACCCCCTTGAGTAGGGTGGCTGATCCCAAAAGGAATGTGCCACTCAAGAAAAACTAATCAGACTTGTTCCACCAGGGTTTTCTGCTTGGAGACCACAGCAAGAGCAGACCTTTGTCTTTAGAGTCAAACACCCAGAAGGGCAGAAGCTGAGGCCAGTGATCAACCATCTTGTCTGGAGTGTTAGAAAGAGATGCTACAGGAAGCCACCTTTGTATCTGACCAGGCCATGGTGGAGCACACACACTTGGCTGTGATGGAGCACGCACATCCCTCTTACGTGTGAAGCAGTTGAAGCTGCATCCATCCATCACAACAGAAAGTTTTGCTCTTTTCCCTTGAGAAGGATCAGGGGTGAATGGATTTTCTATCTTGGTAAAAGGTTAATCAGTATGAAACGGACATTTGTCTATGCACGTTTTAATATCCTCGGCTCCAACTATGAGAATGTCTTGATTAAACTTACAAGAAAGAACTAATACAGAAATCAACTGATTCGATGTAGTGACATTAAAGGACTGTGGAGGTTCAACGGGACCTTTCCAGGCGATTGAGTGGAGACATAGACTAAATGAGCTAGGAACCAATGTCCATATACTAAAACAATTTAAATAACGCATTGTAACAATTGCCCCGGAAAACACATTCACTTCTCAAGTTGTCCGCCAAAAAGCAAAAAACACAGCAGATCTTTCTGCCCAGACAACTGTGCCACACGACTGGCAGGCACAGCGAGGGAGCTAAGCTACAAGTACAGAATGTATTTCAACCACAGGTGTACAGGGACCTATAGACTTCTTCCCAAAGCACAGCCAATCCAGTTTCCCTAGAGTTTTCTTTACAACAAAAGCCGGTGCCAAAAAGTAGCCAGATTCAAAAACTCAAGTTCACATTGCTATGGAAACACTGTCACGTCAAACAGGAAAACATGAAGGGAAAGGAACAGCAATTATTTCAGGTTCCGTGCAATCTGTTGGATCTGCCCCTACGTATACTCGCACACATCGTGGGATAGTTCAGCATCGGCTGGGCCTCTCGGCTCCAGACTTACAGAAATGTGGCTTTCCCCAGAGAGAAACAATCAGAGGTGTCTTCCTAAAGAGGATCTACGGAAATCATTTTTCCTTTGGTGCTGAGCTTCCAGGCTCCTGCTCGATGGATGAACTGCAGAAGAAGCACCTCCATAGTTCCGTTGCTCTCTTAGAAACCCCCCACCCTCACCCTGGTCCCTTTCCTAGGTTTCCAGCATTTCTCTGTCTTATGCCTTTCTTTTGAGCACTTGATGTCCCGTTTGCTTTGCTCTGCTAGGAAATTTGTGACGTCTCAAGCATCCTGGGAGTAAGTAAAGCCCCTGGACCAAATTGTCCCCAGCATGTCATCGAACGCTATGGTGAACAGTGTGTTGTCACATAATGCTTGCCTTGGCTAGAAGTGATATGGACATGTTTCTAATGACCTTCAAAGACAGTGGCTCTCAGTCTTCCCAAATGCTGCATGTGACCCTTTAATACAGTTCCTCGTGCCGTGGTGAACCCAGCCGTAACATTATTTTCATTGCTACAATATAACTCTAAGTTTGTTATTGTTGTGAATCATAATACAAATATCTACGTTTTCTGATGGTCTTAGGTGACCCCATGTGAAAGGGTCATTTGCCCCCTGCCCCCTCCCCTGCAAGGGGTCACAACCCACAAGTTGAGAACCACTGCTCAAGGACTTCTCTAGAATTGTGGCTTCAGCTTCCGCTGCCTCTTTTACAGCCACATCCTTGGTCTAAGCACCATTGCCTCTAGGAAAGCTGAAACATTTCCCATCTTCTCCGCAAGAGTCCTGCTGCTTTTCTCTGCGCAGTTCTCCTTGCCAGTATGTTTTAAAACTCAAAGCTAAGCTAACATATCATTTCTCTGATGAGACGTCATAGTAGACGCCAATTACTTGTAAAATGTGACCCCAACGCCTCCTCTCTCCTCCCCAGCCTCCACTTAACTCCTCAAGCCCCTCTGCTTTCCAGCTCTCCATAGCGCATCCACAAACACTGAACGTGGTCCTTTGCGTTCTGTCTGCACTATTCTGACCCCAAAGCCTGTGCTCTCAGTCCTGAAATGATTCCTTGCCTCCTCTCCTCCATCCTCCCCCAAAGCACCCCTGCACTTCATCGGGATTGCTTAATCATTGCTCTACCCTGTACTGGAACGCCCTTCCCCCCAGATCATCCAAGTGGGTTCTTCCTGTCAACTGCCACAATTACCGTTACACAGGATATTGTCTTTCTTGATCATTGAGACCTAAAATCCCATCTATCCTCTTCAGAACTGTGATTCCTCTGTTTGCCACAGTTCTTTGTACATAGTGAAAATTCAATTATTTTTCACTGAATGGATGGATGAATTAACTAATAGATTTTTGGAAACTGGCACCCAAGTTCCTTGGAAGGGAATTCCTGGGCTATTCAGCCTGCTGTTTTGTATGATACGGTGCACAGGTGTAAATCTGCATGACAATAAATGCCCTGGCCAGACTGCTCCTTATTCAGGATGCAAATGTCAAAGGCTTAGCTTAAATGTTGTGCAAACTCTCCTCCAAAATCCCAGGTCAGGTTGTGAAGCTATCTTGAGGGAATGACTTTAGAACTGAGAATGGAACATCCCAGGACCTCATAGGAAGTGATGCTCTGCAAGGCAGACTTCAGAATCCTGCCAGAGGGGCCAGAGAGGTGGCTCAGTGGTTAAGAGAACTTACTGCTCTTCCAAAGGAGTTTAGTTCTTAGCACCAACTTCAGACCACTCGTAACTACCTATAACCTTCAACACACTCTTCTGACCCCCATATATGTACACACACACACACACACACACACACACACACACACACACACACCTCACACTATAATGCAGATACATATGGAAAACTAAATTTTTTTAAGATTTGTTTTATTTATTTGTTTGTTTATTTATTATGTACCGTGTTCTGCCTGCATATATGCCTGTATGCCAGAAGAGGGCGCCAAGGTGACAATACAGATGGTTGTGAGCCACCATGTGGTTGCTGGGGCCTCTGGACCTCTGGAAGAGCAGTCAGTGCTCTTAACCACTGAGCCATAAATCTTTTTTTAAAAGAAAATCTAGCAAAGAATCCTTCTGGGTTAGAAGACAAACCTGACCCTCACAAGAGACATTGTAGCCATAACAGAAGAAACGCAGGTACAATGCTGATATAAGAGCATGTGACACAATAGGGAGCAACCAAGTCACTTGTAAGCCAAGAGGTTGTTTGTGGCAGGTGTTGAAGCTGAATTCAGCAAGGAAGGTAGTTCAGCCAGAGCTCTGTCCACTTCCTCTCCTGGTGTGCTTTCAGATGTAAGCACTGGCAGAGATGACCACATGGGTGCCACTCACTGACTCCTTGATTCCTTTAGCTGGAATCAAATCCATTTCTCCAAAGGCCTGGAACAGCATACTCACCCATGGTCCTTTATGCATTCCGATTCAGGACCATGTCATGTCTTAAGTGTATCCGCCCTGGCCCAGGGGTGCCCTTCAGCCATCTATCTCACCCCCGAGTTCCTCAGCCCCACAAGGACAAGCCCTGTGTGTCAGTGTGTGACATGGTGAGAGTGGGATTCTAATTCCTCACTTTCTTTGCAGAGTTCTTGTAAGGGTTATGTAAGATAAATAATAGACAAACAAACCCATCAGTGCCCTCGATGCTTCAGATGTCTGCATTTCCTGTGCACACACCCCAGTGGCTGAACGTTATGGAATATTAAACACCTGCACCTCCTAGAGAGGTAGTCTGATCTTGGAGCTCTTGGAGGTTCCTTTGGGAAGCATTCTGATTCCTAGGAGGGCGTACCCAATCCCTGTGTCCATTCTATCAGCAGGCTTGCTGAGCAACAAACATTCACAGTTGCGCAATCTAAACTATCAAAAGCCCAGGCCTATGTGGACTGCTGCCCTAGAGTCACTGGTGCTGGTGGGACATTACTCAAGCCCCTTACTACATCCGTCACTGCACTTGACTGGTCATGTGGTGGCTGGTCACCGCATGAAGGAAGAGACTCCTTTCCAGTATATATGCATGTACAGCTGCAAATAACCCTGCCAAATATGGCCTCAGTCTCTAGCCTAGCGTTAGCATCTGTTCTGTTTGCACACGGGGCAAACACTTCCAATTCATGGGGTGGAAGCACTTTCAAAATGATCCACACTCTTTCCAGACAAACCTCTGGTTGAGGTAGAAAGTCCCACTGTAACTTTGGTTAGCACCACTCCATGGGTTAAGGTGCTGGGCTAGCCTGGATTAGCTAGCCACGCAGGACAAAGCATTCGGCACTCTCTGCTTCCTGTGACCAGCCGTTTCCACATCCTGACACCATATCTTCCCCACCGTGATAGACTACATCCCCTCAGGCGCTAAACAAAAATAAATACTTCTTCTCTTGGTTCCTCTGGTCAGATATTTTATCATAGCAAGGACAAAGATTAGAAATACGCTCTGTGTCCTGTTAACTTTTTAAAGAGAAATTTGCTCTAACCTGACATTCAGCTTTGGTCAAAGTCACTCAGTTACCGGAAATGATCCAACCACGTGGAAAAGGATAGAATGAGAAACCTGTTCATCTGTATTCTCTCGGGGTCCCCCTGTGCTCAAACACCCTCACAGACCTTCATGCTGATGTAGTAGAACAGGGGTTCAGACTTGCTCCCTGTTGTGTAATGAACACACTCAGCCCCCCCCCCAATCCCCCATTTTAGGGTTATAAACAAGGAGTGGCCAAGTCAGAGCCAACACGTCCTCTACCAGATACTAAGCATCCTTCACCTTTCAACTGTAGGTTCATTGACCTCATGAAAAAGTCAAGTCCTCATTTACCAGGCATTTTGTTATATATCCTGTTTTTGTGAATTATGGTGTACTCATAAGAAATATCGAATGGGTAATAATGGAATAATGAAGTTAGCTAAAACTGTTGACCCGTGGCTCATATACTTCATAGGCCATTCACGCAGTCAAGCTATTCGGCTGCCATTTGCATGGCATTTATTTAGCAGCTGTGGACACCATAACATACTCTGCCTCCTACACCACGTTCTTCTCATTGGAGATGAAGGTAGTCCATCCACTACCATGCCTCCCTACTGTGTGGGTCCAATCACCAGTTCCTGCTGCTTTTTGAAGGAAGTCATGGCCCCTCTCTACAAGGATTCTCAGGTCCAACTCCTGTCCTTCCATCTCAGGGCTGAATCATATGGCCATGCTGTCACATCATAACCTTCCCCAAAGTCCCCAAGAGGGTCATCTTGTCACATCAGGAACTTTGCATGAGAGGCATTTCCATCCTGGGGTCCCATCCCGTGTCTCACGTGGTTGCGCCATTACTCCTCGGATGTCCATTGCTTCGCTGAACTTCCTGTAAAGGTGAGAATGTTCTGGATCAGCCGTCTCTAATGGTGCAGCTGGTATCCATGAGTGACCCCTGAGCCCTTGAAACATGGGTAGGAGGAGTGAAGGCTGCAGCATGGGTAGAGGTGGGGTCCCCAGGCCCCACGCCTATTAAAAGAGCTAATAGCAGTCGCTAACTTACCTTTGATAATGTGACCAATGGCGGGTTGCTCACGCCCCATATGGACAGCACTAATTGTACTTAGTGTATTATTTTTAACAATAAAGAAGTTGGGAGGGACATGAGGTGGAGTCGGACAGAGGTACTGGTGATTTAATGGAAATGTTATTAGTATATAGGAACCTCAAAGAATAAATATTATTTTTTTAAAAAAATAGAATTTAAATCTAAAGATAGAAACATTGCTTGTGCCGCAGAGGGTCTGCGTTTTAGCTTCATTTCCCTTTTGTAATTTTCACGGGACTCGTGGCTACCACGTTAGATGACATCGCTGTCGCATGCCTTGCTCCATCCTCTCTCCAGTCATATCAAGCCAAGACATTTAAACCACCGGGCTTTGCACATGTAATCTACATGTCAAAACTGTCATTACTTGTTTACCTTCAGTTTTCCCCACTGGTCAGCAACTCCTGTGAAATCTGGCATCTGGACTCTTTTGTTTGCTCTCAATCCATAAGACATAGTCCAAGTGTTTGGCATGTGCTAGACAGATAGTAGTATCTGTGAGTGGATGAACGACTAGACCCCTGAACGTCTCTAAGTGCTTTTATTTCCTCGTCAGTAACACGCATGGGATCCTTCAAGTTTGGAGACTTTGTAGGATTCTTCTGCAATCTGTGGTCATAAGATCCAAGGTGCTATGAAACGTTGCCAGTACAGCGTTCTGCCACCTCATTAATACACACAGAACCAAGACAACCCACACTTGAGGGAAACTGTTCAGCGAGATGACCACTGAAGGTTTTTCCAGATTGAAAAGATTTCCACACTCAAAGGTAAAGGCTGAGGCTCAGAAATACAAGAGGCACTTCCAGTAATCACTCTGCCTTCGATTTGTGCAATGGAGCAACTAATAAAATAAGGATCAGAGAGATTTATCATCAATTCATAATTATCTTTTACATCTTATTACTTTAAGTAATAACTTTTGGGCTTTTTCAGCAACACACTCTTCTATCAGAGCAAAGTGAGCCACGTGAAGGGTGCAGAAGGTTGCACTTGGCCAAGCTGTTGAGGGAAGTGTGTAAAAAGTAGACCGAGCCGGGCACGGTGGCGCACACCTTATATCCCAGCACTTGGGAGGCAGAGGCAGGCAGATTTCTGAGTTCGAGGCCAGCCTGGTCTACAAAGTGAGTTCCAGGACAGCCAGGGGTATACAGAGAAACCCTGTCTCGAAAAACCAAAAAAAAAAAAAAAAGGTGGACCAATAGACATTTACATGGGGACTGTGTGACTTAGAACCACTGCAAACTGCCAAGAGTCTCGCATACAGTCTAAGGTTAATCACTTATGGTTAGAGGTCTGTGTTTAAAGAAATCATCATCTTCAGGTTTACAGACTCATCTCCCTCCTTATTTCCCACGCTCAGACCCTTCCCTCCTCTTTGTCTGAGACAGAGGCTTAATAAATGATTGCAACGCAAACTCCAGCACGGTCTCTGCATTTCTTTTCCTACTACAACTCACCAAGATCTCTGCATCTTGTGTTGCTGACCCAGTGTCCGATGGCCGCCGAGTCATACTGTCCTAGCATGAGGACCTCTCTCTCTCATTCTGGCCTCTGTAGAGCCTTTTTCTGCTGTCAATTTTTCTAAATACTCAATGCTCAGAAGTTACAGTGTCCACTTACTTTGTGGCCTTGACCAAAGGCACCAAGGCTTTAGACTTCCTTAAGAGCAGTCATTGAGTACAGGCTACTTTCAAGGCGAGGAAGTTCTCTACAGCCAATGAAAGAGTCCAGCAAACAAACCACCTGGAAGTGATCAACCAGCAACACACGCAGGATCCAGGAGAACATCTGTGGCCTTAGAGAGGAGCTGACGTGCGTGATCTCCATCACAGCATCCACTGGAAAAAGCTTGCATAGAGAACTGAATGGACACACAGCAACAGCAGCGTCTTCCCTATCTCGAGTGAGAGAGACATGGACACCTGACAGAGGACAGACAGACAAGCAGACTGCCTGATGCTCCCAGTTCAATCCTCAAATGGTTCTCTTTGACCTTAAGGTGGCTTGGTTTCCTATGAACTAAGCTGGTTGGGTTTCTGTTCTTCGCAAAGACACAGCCACTGTATGTATGTCATTGGATTTTCCTCCTGGTGGCTATGGGTAATGTGAAAGAAATCACAGGAATCTAAAATCCCATGGAGGAGGCATGTCGTCCAAAGATGAGGACAGTGCATTCCTTGTTAACTTAGTGGTACCTTTTAGCTTTACCTTGGTTTAAGTGCACGATGTGGTAGAAACCTTTAAGGGTATATGAAACCTAAGGGTCTGATTAAATACGGAAATAATGCTCAGAGTTAAGTGAGGAAGCTTCAAGGCTTTATTTCATTCAATGCATGGCTCTAAGAGTATACATAATTTGATTTTCCATGACCATATAACTCAATATTCATGAGTGGTTTTAACAAAGCGAAGTCAGAAGTACAGTCACCATAGAACTAGTGGTGATGCCTTGTTAGATTATCCTCATGAAGATAATCTGCTTCAACTCATTTCATCATCATTTGTTTTACACGTAACACTTTCTGAATACATTTACTGTACTAGTTGGCCATTGCTGTGTAACATGCCACCCCAACTCTTCAAATACAATCACTGACAGCACCTGCATGGAAGAGACAGTGGTTCAGTCAGTGCCGTACTTAGTCACACTTCTGAGATGACCTGAAGGTTACATGTGTAGTACTACTCCCTGGCTAGGATCTTTCATCTATGCCTTAGGCTGGCCTCAAGTGCGATGACTGCATTCCAAATACACATGCGTCCTCTAGTGGACTCGCCTCGACTTGATATCACAGAAGAGACGGGGGCCTGAGAAAATGAGGTAGAAGTAAAAAATGCCTTTTAGAGTAGAGCCTGAATAGGTATATAATTACACCTACTGTGTTAGATCAGCCAAGGCGGGCTACCGATGCAGTGAGCCTCAGATCAGCATGGGAGAAGAGACTTCCTCTTCACTGCAAGAGAAGATACAAAGAGCTGTGGACAGTGGGGAGGATGATGTTGCCCTCTTCACAGTGTACCACAGTGTACCACAGTGTACCACAGTGTACCACAGTGTACCAAGTGTACCACAGTTACCACCATTACCACCGTTACCACCGTTACCACAGTTACCACAGTTATCACAGTTACCACAGTTACCACAGTGTACCACAGTTACCACAGTTACCACAGTGTACCACAGTTACCACAGTGTACCACAGTTACCACAGTTACCACAGTTACCACAATTACCACAGTTACCACAGTTACCACAGTTACCACAGTGTACCACAGTTACCACAGTTACCACAGTTACCACAGTTACCACAGTTACCACAGTTATCACAGTTACCACAGTTACCACAGTTACCACAGTTATCACAGTTACCACAGTGTACCACAGTTACCACAGTTACCACAGTGTACCACAGTTACCACAGTTACCATAGTGTACCGCAGTTACCACAGTTACCACAGTTACCACAGTGTACCACAGTTACCACAGTTACCACAGTGTACCGCAGTTACCACAGTTACCACAGTTACCACAGTTACCACAGTTATCACAGTTACCACAGTGTATCACAGTGTATCACAGTTATCACAGTTACCACAGTGTACCACAGTTACCACAGTTACCACAGTGTACCACAGTTACCACAGTTACCACAGTGTACCACAGTTACCACAGTATACCACAGTTACCACAGTTACCACAGTGTACCACAGTTACCACAGTTACCACAGTGTACCACAGTTACCACAGTGTACCACAGTGTACCACAGTGTACCACAGTGTACCACAGTTACCACAGTTACCACAGTGTACCACAGTGTACCACAGTGTACCACAGTTACCACAGTACCACAGTTACCACAGTTATCACAGTGTACCACAGTTACCACAGTTACCACAGTGTACCACAGTTACCACAGTTATCACAGTTACCACAGTTACAAACGCTGATGCTCCTCCTACTCAATGACCTGTAGTGAAGTGACTACAGGTGGTTCAAACCGTTCAGACCACATTTTCACATTTTATGAACTGAGCCTAGCATGCAGCCCATCTCAACCTGTCACCATAGGATGAGACAAAGCATGAGTCCTTGCCACATGGCTGGTAGATTCTCCTGACCAGCACAGTTGCTCCCTGGGGATGGTTTGTATGAACATCTTGCATCTCTTAAGCCATTCCATAGATCTGCAATTGGAAGTGGGCACACATGAACAGAAATGACTCCGAATGGGGGAAAGTCCTTTACATTACACACTGCCGAGCCAGTTCTCCCTGGATGGTGACTTCCTGATGCGTAGGTAACTTCATAATTACTTTATGCTGACATGAAAGCTTCAGTTACTGGGAAGCTGGAGACAGAGTTCACAGAGTGGCCACAGAGGTGTCAAATCAAAGGCTGAACAGAGCCGGGAATAAAGGCTCTGGGTTTGCCTTAGGGTTATTTACATTGCCCTTTGGTTTTCTTATGCTGGGGAACAAGAGCTGATCTAAGAAAGGCTTACAGCTTGTAAGACAATGAGGTCACTAACAAGGTTTATTCTTGGCGGCCTTTGCTTCCAAAAGTTTTCTAAGGGAAGCGAAGTCTCTTTGTACTCTATTATTGTCTCAGAAGTTTATCTTAAAAAGAAAAAAAAAATCTTTTTTTTTTCTCATCATGCCAGGTTAAGCAAAGAAATAAAAACAAAATTTGTAAATCAAAAGACTTTGTTGCAACGGGAGACCATGCAGAAAAAAATGTGAAAATAGGTGAATCCAGAAAATACAGTTAAATATTAACTTCAAATTAGATATAATAAAAATATGATTTCCTGCTATGGATTGCCCACACACTTCACAACCTGAATAAAAATGGATCAATCCCTCGGAATATAAAACATTCTAAGGCTTCCGAAAGGAATAATAGATCAGTTGAAAACAGGCCTGTAATGATGAGTCTATGCACAAGTTAATAAACTTCTAAAACACACACAGGCCAGAATGATTTCACTAGTGAGTTTTACCCAATCCATGAGGAAAAATCCAATCAAATGTCTACAATTTGCTGAAGGAAGTAGAAAGAGCAGGAATCTTTACTGTGCAAGCCAGTCAGTGCCCTAGTCCCAAATCTCAATCAAGAAATTAAAAAAACAAAAAACAAAAAAACCAAAAAAAAAAAAACAAAAACAAAAAAACCCCAAAAAAAAAAAAAAAAAACAAAACAAAAAAAAAAAACATGGCCCATTGTCTTTTATTCATATAGACATAGATAGCCCTTACCACATACAAGCAAGTTAAATTCAATAATGTATAGAAAGAACCTCGTAACAGACTAAACTCTGGATTCCAGAGCCACACACGAAGGGTCCTCTGCAGGGGCAGCAAGAACCTCTGTTCCGTGGAGCCATTTCTCTAGCCCTCAGAGACGGTGTGTTTTCACTAAAAGACTGCTAAACCTTCTACTGTTCCATACTACCCAGGATCAGAAAAACCCCACCGTTCCTACTGGAAGACTCAGAAAATTACTCTCTATGGAGGAGATAATTTGCCAACAAACGCTATTGTTTAAGTACCCAACAATTTTGTTACTTATGCGGAAATCTATTGAGTCATAGGAAACTTTCGCTTCTGCGTAGGCTGCAGCAGGTCATAACAGGCCAGTGGCTCCTCTTTATCCACCACGAAAGGCAAAATGAACAGCGAAAGCACATTTCTATTTCTGGAAAGAAATGGAGCTGGCGGGTTCAAATCAAAAGTTGGCAGAAAGTGCTTTCAGATCTTACAAGGTTGAGTCCAAAACCTGTAAAATTTCTAAGAGCCACACCAAAGGTAGCTAAGATGCCTTTGAAGCTGGAACCAAGCATCTGTAGAGCGGAGAGGTGTGGTTGCAAAAAAGATGTCTTCTAGACATGACTTGGCTGCTATATTCACAAACAATTCACCACGTCTGTGGCCACCTGCACAAGGCTTTCACAAGCTTGGGCACATCAGCATGCCACCATGAATGGAATGCCCCCTCCTTGGGGGACTATTAAGAAAAATGAGATCAGGAATTTGCCAATAAATGGATGAAGCTGGACACAAGTACTCTGTGTGAGGTAATGCAGACCCAGAGAGACACGTATGGCATGAATACTGTCTGTCATGTATGCACATGAGCTTCCACTATTCACATATATGCCTGCTTCTGGAATGCTCATAAAGGTCAGGGTTATTAAGGGGCTGGGGGAGGGGCGTGGGAGGGAGAGGGAACAGAGTGGACTTGTACAGAGGGCTAAAGGGAAGAAATGGAACAGGGAGGGTTAAATGGAAGCTGGCGAGTGGAGGACAGAGTATGAGAGGGCATATAGGGAATGATAGATAACAGTAAAGACGGTTTTTCAGGTTGTATGAACGCCAGGCAGTGGCAGTGCATGGCTTTAATCCCAGAACTTAGGAGGCAGTCTCAAGCAGATCTGAGTTTACGGCCAGCCTGGTCTACAGAGTGAGTTCCGGGACAGCCAAGAGCATACAATGGTATAAAGCTCAGAGAAAGACAGGGGGAGGTAATAGTAAGTGACTTCTTTTGGTGTTTTCGGTCAGTGAGACCCCACTGACCCACAAGCATCACTAGCTATTGTCAATGGTCTTGACTATCCTCCAGAACTTGATGGTAAGACCCTATTGCTTAAGACACCACCTAGAGTCATAAAATGTGGAGAACTAAATCCAGTATTGACCTGGAAGCTTCATCTCTACTGTCTGGCTTCCATGGTGCTGGAAGGAGCTAGACACGCCACCAAAGGAGGAATGAAATCCTCAACTCACTGAGCTATGAGCCCTGTGAGCTGTAACGACGGTTAATTGGCCTAGGGAGACACATCCATTGTTACAATAGTGGCACAAACCTCATGAAGTAACCAACTACTTTTCTATTAACTCCAACTCCATGAGATGAAACCCATACCCGGCACTAGCATAGGGCTGAGAATGTGTGGCTAGAGAAACCATAGGTCCTAAGAGAGAATCTACTATTATTATTCTGCTAAATGGATATACTTTTAAGCTAGACTCCCAATTATTTATCATTTTACCCATAGATCAATGTATCTTACAACCTTCGTCAGAGACGCTTCTATTTGCAGTAGAAGGTGATTAACACAGAGACCCACAATGGGTCAAGGTTCAGGACTGACAAATGTTCAGTTTGAAGTGTATCATGTCTACTGCAAGCTCTCTGAGACTCGGGGATCATCACAGAAAAGGGGATGGAAAAAATGCAAGATGCAGAGATGCTGGAAAACCACAGGAAGCTTGCGGACACAGCAGGGCAGTTGCACCCATGAACTCACAGTGATTGTGATAACATGCACAGGAACTGGGCAAGCTCAAGCCAGACTAAATCCCAGCATGGAGAGGGGAGGTGGGCAGGAAGTCCCACCCCTATCCCCTAGGAGTTGCTGGCATTGTTATGTGCTAGGGGTAGGAGAGTCAGTTTTCTCTGGGTGTGTAGCCAGCCCCTGGTGAGTGAGCCACGCCCCAGAGGAGAACCACACATCTGGCAGTAACTGGGCAGTACAACTTGAATTTGATGGATCTTAAAAAGATAGAATATAAAGTTGGGTTGGTGGAGAAGGGGTAGAGCATCTGGGAGAATTTGGGGGTAGTATAATAATATGATCAAAATGCACTGTAAAAAATCTCAAAAGAACTAATAAAAATATTTTTAAGGGAAAAAAAGCAGATAATGAGAAGTAGAGAAGAAAATGGATGAATAAAAACAAGTCATTATGAAGAGACGACGGCTTCATTCCAAGGCTGTGGAAAGACCCTCCACTAAACCCATGCACATCAAACAAAGGCAACAGAAGGAAGCACTGAGCCACACATGGCAAACAAGCCAGAGCAGGCAGAAGAGCCAACAACAAAACCCACAACACAGAGATGATCTTAAAAGGTACCACGGAGGCACGCACAGGCACCCAAAGTGGCATTTTTCAATTTTGTGTTGTCTATAATAGAAGAAGAGGGAAAAAAAGCTAGAAACAATCGAAAAGTCCATTTGCAGAGAAATGATAAAATGCGTTATAGAATCTCCGTTCTACATAATAAGATTTAAAGAGAATACAATGACCCTGCAGACACTTGTGTGGAAATAGCTCCGAGATGTTGTTAAGAGGGGAAAAACAAGTTAAGTAGCACGCATGATATTATTCCATCTACATATTGTAAAAGACAAGTTTCACAGGCGTCATGAACCAAAAATGTGGAGGATGAACAGCCCACTGGTCACAGGAGGCACCGCTGGGAGAGACTCATCACTGTCCTGGGTTGCTATAACCCTAGGGAACTGAGGCAACACACTAGATACAGCCTAACAGCCCTGGCACACTGATGTTGTTTGCCAAGCAGCCCCTGCATCCATCTCTGGAAAATGAACATCTAGTCCAGTGGTTCCCAACCTTCCCAATGCTGCAACCCTCTAATACAGTTCCTCATGTTGCGGTGACCCCCCCAGCCATAAAATCGTTTCATCGCTACTTCATAACTGTGAGTTTGCTACTGTTATGAATCATGATGTAAATATCTGATATGTGACCCTTCTGAGGGTCACCAAAATCCTAGCACTTGGGAGGCAGAGGCAGGCAGATTTCTGAGTTCCAGGCCAGCCTGGTCTACAAAGTGAGTTCCAGGACAGCCAGGGCTACACAGAGAAACCCTGTCTTGGAAAAAAAAAAAAAGAGAGAGAGAGAACCTTTGATCTAGTCTGAAATGGGCCACGAGGATTGTGCCCACCGCCCCCCCCCTTGCAGGACCCAGGCTACTTCTCCTCTGTGCATCAGGGTGTAAGTAGTGCTTGCCTTTAATCCAACAGTCAGGAGGCAGAGGCAAATAGATTTCTGAGTTTGAAGTTTGAGACCAGCCTAATCTACATAGCAAGTTCTAGACCAGTCATGGCTATGCAGTGAAAGCTAATCGGAGAGAGGGAGAAAGAGAGAGAGAGAGAGACAGACAGACAGACAGACACACAGACACAGACACAGAGAGACAGACAGAGGCAGAGACAGACAGAGACAGACAGAGACAGACAGACAGAGACAGAGACAGAGACAGAGACAGAGACAGAGACAGAGAGGCAGGCCAGAGAGTTGGGGAAAACAGGGAAGACAAGAAGGATAAAAAGAATTCCCTATCTTCTGCTAGCCCTTTTTTGGCTTCCGTTCTTCTGTCTCCACCTCTGAGGAATTCTTGAAATGAAAGCAGGTCCCAGGACAACCAGGGGCAACCTTCTCATCTCAAGACCCTAGTACAATGGCATCATCTAAGAGCGTAGATGGCAATGTGCTCACAGATCACAAGGATTAGGATTTGGACCTCTTCAGGGAGGGAGGTCATGCCATCCACCAGGTGATAGGAAGGTAATTCTCCAGGCAATTCGGGGTTGTGTGCAGCATCCACAAGAGGAGCGTGATTGGAGGGAACAAAGGACCTTAAGAGTGCTGCTGCCAGTGCATGATACAAGTCAGCTAAAACATGGCTGACCCAGATTAGGGGATGTGAGACAACTAAAGGTCGCTGACACCAGATTCTCAGCCTCCCTGGGGCTAGCAGTGATGTAATGCTAGATGCTAATTTGTGGCCAAATGCCAGTTTCTTGTGGATTTGTATTTGGCCTTGCCGACAGGGGTGCAGACCCTCACCTTTTGAGGTCAGAGGCAAGGACCCTCACCTGTTGATTTTGCCTCCTGTTGTTGCCCACAGGACTGTGGAGGCCTTTGTGTGCCTAGCTGTCGTCTGTGTTATGGGCCTGTACCCTCTTGCCTCCTGAAGTTAAACGCAAGCACATTCTTCCTATGTTTTGGGAAAAGAAACCTGGGCAACGGACTATTCAAAACAAAAAGGAATCTTCTGTTTGTTTGCTCACTTTTGCTCTTGTCTCCATCTGGGGCTTTTAAAATCCAAACAGCTCAGTAAGAAAGCAAGCGATATTGTTGTAATTCACATAAAAGAAGTCCTTGGGGCCGGTGAGATGGCTCCGGTAAAGGAGCTTGCTGCCAAGGCTGACAGCCTGAGTTCTGTTCCTGGGTCTCTCGTGGTAGAAGGTGAGAACTGACTTTTGTAAGCTGCCCTGTAACTGTACATATGCCATGATATTTGTTCTCTATCTCTGTCTCTGTCTCTGTCTCCTCTCTCGCTCTCTCTCTCTCTCTCTCTCTCTCTCTCTCTCTCTCGTGCTCTCACACGTGCACGCGCACACAGGCACACACACACACAGGCACACACACACACACAACATAAACGTAAAAATAATTATCTGGTGGGTGAGGAGTCAGTTCGGGTGCTACAATTCTTGCTGTCCAAACATGAGGATCTGAATTCAAACGCTCCTCTCACACTCACACCAAGAGGTGTGCACAGCAGCACTTGGATTACACTGCAAGGAGGACAGAAATAAGGGGGTTTCTGAGGCTCGCCTGCCGGTTAGTCTTAGCAAATGAGCTCCGAGTTTAGTAAGAGATCCTGCCTCAGAAAGCAAGATAAAGAAGTCCTTCGGCAAATAGAGGGAACAGAGAGGCACTGTCTTGCCTGGTCCCTAACAAAGGTCACAGGACCACCTTGTTCAGCCAGATCTCTGTGTTTTGTTCTTAGCCTTCTTAGGACTGTCATTGGAAGCAATGACATAACTGTATCTGGTGCCATTCCATCAGCATTGGTGATGTGTTATTCCAAGACCAAAAGAAAAAAAGGAAGTTTAAAAGAGAAAGAGAAATCGAGAGATGTTTATAATAAGGAACTTAGATGTGGAAGGCAAGAGGGCAGGTCTGTCAATATTAGAAGAGAATTCTTAAAATAGCGCCAATTTTTCTTGTTAATGACGCTGAACGGAAAGACCAGCAGTCTTGCGGGGCATGATATTTTTGTACAAGGAATAAGTTGCCAGGAAGGTAAGTGGAAAATTGCAGACTGTGGGGATTTGCTCATCAGCCATGTGAACTGCATTTTGCCTTGGGAAGAAAGACTTGCCTGAACTTTTCAAAAATCTGAAGGGTGTGGAGATAACTTGTACTCCTTACTCGCTCAGAATTTTAAACCAAATGGGTGTGACGTTTTTCTCACAGGGCACCAAAAGACTCGACAGGAAGTTTCAGGTCAGACTCAGACTTTTACTCTTTGAGCTCTAACGTCTTCTTCTAGGAGAGGGAGAACTCCATGGTGTTAAGCTTCAGATGCTGTGGTAAGACAGAGCAATGAAACACGGGGAGGGAAGGGTTAACTTCCCTCATAGCTTACAGTCCATCATGTCAGGAAGCCAAGGCCAGACAGAGCTCAGGCAGGAGCTCAGGCAGAGCCACTGAAGAATGCTGCTTGTTGCTTTCTTATACAACCCAGGACCACCTGCCCAGGGTAGCACAACCCACAGAGAGCTGGCTCCTCCCACATCGATCATCACTCCAGTAAATGCCCCAAGTATCAGCTGATGGGATTTCATGAGAACAGAACATTTCTCTACAGCAAAGGAGACAACCAGCAGAGCACACAGGCAGCCCACTAAGTTGGATAGAATCCCTACCACGTGCACGTCAGACAAGGGGCTGATATCAAGAAGTCACACATAACTGCAGGAATTAAATACCAAGGAAGTAGACTGGCGATCAACACATGGGCAAATGGCCTGAAGAGATGGCTTCCATAAAAATGAAACACAAATGTTTAATAGCTAACTTTAAAAGCCTTAGAAATCCCTAGCCACCAGGGAAACTCAAATTAGAAATACTTTGAGAACGTCCATCACTTCGGCGCACGCTGACCACAAATGTCAGGGACTATGAAGAGAGAAAGGAGCCCTTGTTCACTGCCAGTGGAGTGAAATTTAATACAGCCATTGTGGAAGTCAGTATGGAGATTTCTCATATATAACTGCGGTATGGTCCGGCTGCTTCACTCCCAAGCACACGCCCAAAGAACTGCACACCTATCATAGAGATAGTTTCAACCCTGTATTTAAAGCTGATTTATTCACTATAGCAAAGAATTGGAGCCAACCTAGCTGTCCATAACAAATGAATAATGAAAATTTTTGCACACACACACAGGCCACTCAGCTCTAAAGAAAAAGGAAGATAAAATTTTGCAGAGAAAAGGGTGGACTTGGGATGTATGATTGTATTAAGTGAGGTTGCAGAGTCTCAGACAGTGATAAGATGCACGTTCTCTGTCTAGGCAACAATGAGCGTATACATGTCAGCAGATGACAAACATACACGTGGACATGGTATAGCATGAAGACAGAAAACAAAAAAGGTGAACCATAGGGGATGAGCGAGGACCAAATGAGGGAGGCACGCCAACTCACACAGTCACAGGAGAGGAGATAAAGTTCTCCGTTTTCCACCTCTCACTCTGCCCTGGACGTTTTTTGGTTTGGGGTGGTGGGTAAGTGCATAAAATCTATTCAATACTGAAAGTATGAAATTAAATCTGGAGCCGCACAGCTTCCGTTTGCACATATATAAGCTCATTACGTTCTATAGATTTTGGGTCTGGTTACTTTTGGTGGGTAGTGTTCTTATCGACTTGCAAGATTTTTTTCATAATAAAGTTTATACAATTTTAAAAGGAAATCCCCCCCCCCCCACACGCACTTGCCTACAGCCCAGTGTGATGGGAGCTTTTTCTCCTTGAGGCTCCCTCTTCGCAGAGGGCCACAGTGTGTGTCATGTTGACACAAGAACCAGCTAGCACAGGTGGGTGGATATAAGATAACTGTTTATCCCTTAGGATTGGTGGAAGGGAAGATACAGCACCCGAGGCAAACAGTGAGGGCAAATGTTACCGCGTATCATTCTAGAGAGCTCTTTTGTTTTGTTCCTTTTTTTTTTAATTGGATATTTTCTTTATTTACATTTCAAATGTTATCTCCTTTCCCAATTTCCCTCCCTCCCAGAAACACCCAATCACATCCTCCCTCCCCCTGCTTCTATGAGGGTTTTCCTCCACCCACCCACCCACTCCCACCTCCCCACCCTCGATTCCCTACACTGGGGCATCTATCTAGCCTTCATAAGACCAAGGACCTCTTTTTCCATTGATGCATGACAAGACCATCCTCTGCTATATATGCAGCTGGAGCCATGTGTACTCCTTTGTTGATGGCTTGATCCCTGGGAGTTCTGGGAGTTCTGGTTGGTTGATATTGTTGTTCTTCCTATGGAGTTGCAAACCCCTTCGACTCCTTCAGTCCTTTCTCTAACTCCTCTACTGGGGACCCCGCACTCAGTCCCAGTGGTTGTTTGCAAACATCCTCCTCTGTCTTTGTAAGGCTCTGGCAGGGCCTCTCAGGAAACAACCATATCATGGAGCTCAATAAGAAGGAAGACCAAAGTGTGAGTGCTTCAGTCCTTCTTAGAAGGAGAGCAAAATACTCACAGGAGCAAATATGGAGATGAAGTGCAGAGCAGAGACTGAAGGAAAGGCCACCCAGAGACTGTCCCACCTGGGGATTCGTCCCCCACACAGTCACCAAACCCAGACACTATAGAGCTCCTTTGCTTGCTCTGCCTCTGGGGTTTGGGGTAGAAGCTGACTTAGGAATCACACACTGGGCTCCAGTTCTCTATGTGGCTAAGGATGACCTTGAACTTCTGCTCTCTCTTCTGCCTGAGTGCTGGAAATAAAGGCAAGTGTCATGGTGCCCAGATTTGTGAAGTGAGACAGACAGAACCTGGGGCTTGGGGCAAGCTGAGCAAGCACCAGAGCGATCCAGTGGCATCCACGGTCATCCTTATTGCCACGGGGATTTCACAAGTCCCCTGGTCTTCCACACACACCCTGTCTCACGCCCCATTTGAAAGCTCTCTAATGATAGATGGTGCCACTGTAGACATAAAATTGAATTTTCAGCAGATGCCAAAACCTATCTAACAACCAGCTTGTGTGGGTTTCTTTTTCTTCCACTGAGTAATGTGTGGAGGCTGCACACTTACTCCTGATGACGAATCCATCTTTGAAATCACTCTAGAAGGTTCATTCTGGGTATTGCCTTCCATTCAGCCCAACCATTCTCCCCGGAAAACTTCTCATTATTTTGTAGGCATTTCTGGCTTTGACCAAAACAGGCACACTATGCTTGTCAAATCCCTTCTCATTCAATATTCTACTGAATATGTATTATGCATGAAAGGCTATCTTTAACTAAGTATATCAAATAAAAGAGGTACAGTCCCAACATTGGTACTTACAACTTAGTAGGGAGACAAACATCAAAGGACCTCACTTGACAAATGCTGTAAAGTTACAGCCGTGACAGAGTAACAGAAGATGATCGTTGGCAACACCCCTATTTAGAGAGCAGCCGGTGACAGCCTCTTCAATCCACAGAGAAACAACTGACGTCTTTTAATCTGGGGAGTAACAATCCTGGATTTACAGTCTAAGCCCTAAGGAAGTAAAGGACAAGTGTCCATGAGAAGCCACAGAGTTCATCACAGATATACCACAAGCAATGGCCAGGGTCTGAAAAAGATGCCTTGGAATAGCATAGAAAAAGATGTACAGTTGAGAGATCGTTTTGAAACAAAGGGGACAACGCTGGGAAGCTGAGGTGAAGGGGTCAGGAGGCAGACTCACTATGAAGCCATGGTGCCTCAGCTTGGAGCCTCTTCTGATCGTCAGTCCCCACCCAAGGCTTAGATGAGGAGAGCCTTTACCCGAAATTCATAAAGCCATGGTGTTACCGGTATTCACTGAGGGAATAACTGCACATTTGGAAGCCACTGTCTTTGAACTATACAAGCATCAGACTTCGTAACCTCACCCTCAGGCAGAAAAGATGTCTCAGTCAGCAAAATACTTTACCTCAGATGTGTGAAGACCGGGTTTGGATCCTCAGAATCCACATCAAAGAAACGGCCAAGACAGCAGCCAAGACAGCGTGCACCTGTATCCCAGTGTGGTGAGATGGAAGCCAGGACCTACAGTCCCAGAAGCACACAGAGCACCTTGGCCTACAAGGAGAAGTTCCAGGCCAATGGAAGACCCTGTCTCCAACAAAAGATGGAATGCTACCCTACCCAAGGTTGTTCTCTGGCTTTCACATGTGCACTATGCTTGTGCATGCCTATACACACATGTTAGTGTATGTGCACAAGTATGCACACACACATTCAAAATCTACCAGCTTGTGGCTTTGAGCTTTGCCATCACACAGGTCAGAGATACATTTTTGGATTCAAGGAATAAGCACCGCATGGAAAATAAGTTTGTTGTAGCTGTATACCATTTAGAACAGTCACCAGGCATCTGGATCCATAGCCAAGATCTTACATGGCTTCTAGAACTTTCCAAGTGCCAAATTCACTTGCAAAGAAGAGGGGAAAAATCCATTCCTGGCCACATTCATCTTCCAGTTAGTGTTTTTAATTATCCTTTATAATCCAGGAACACATCTATTCAGGAAATGAACCTACACCTGACAGCTTAATTCCCTCTAGGCTCAGAGGGTCTCTCTCTTCTCAACATGGGTACCACACGAAGGGCGAAGGACAGAGCTGAAGAGCTTTCCAGATCAACCTGCCAGTCTCAGCATTCTCATTCAAGTATAAATCTTGCAACACTCGTTAAAAAGTCATATTGCTTCATAATCACAGTTCATTGCAGCAATGGCAATGTGGGGACATTGGAGACAACACAGTTCCCAAGCTTAAGCCTTTTGAGAGTGTTTATTTCCAAAGTACACTTCCCATCCTTTGTGTGTTCCTGGACAGTGCTGTCTTAAAGCAACCAATGTTCTTGCTGGCCTCAGTATTGTGCTTTAAAAAAAATACAAATCAGATGATGGGTGGAGAGAGTCCTGAATACTTAATGTCGCTGTGCAGAGCGCCTTTTACTGGTTCCCAGCCCTGGTGTCACTCAAGCATGCTTTTGTTTGCTCGCCAAGTCTCATTACGACGTCTCTGACTTTTCCACCTAATTCCACAATAAACCTGGAGATAAGAAGTAGTGGAGGCTGTCATCCCCCAACTTGGTGATAGAAAATTCCAAAGGTTATTTATTAAATTGCTAAGCCATCAATACAAATTCCATTAGAGCCTAGACAGAATTGGGGGCGGGGGAATAGCTGCAGTTTCTGCAAATTTTTGGCTGCCCGAGATTTAACAGGGTTCCTTGAAACACAGAGAAGCCTGGGAAGTTCCCAGGAAATGTAAGGAGCTTAAAATCCTATCTACCTAGACAAAACCCTCCTGTGTGTCATCTCTGCAGACCCACCTGCCCAAGGCCAGAGGCATGCCTTGGTGACTGGAGACCCTCAGCACTGCAGGTATGGATTAGCCTGACTGCCTGGACTCCTAAATATCTAAATCTGTGGGGTTTAGAATTGTTTTCCAGCTACAGTGATTTGAATATTTGTTCCCCTTTAGATATTGTGTGTGTGCATATGTTCGTATCTGTATGTGCATATGGGAGCCATAGGTCAACCTCAAGTGTCAGGTGTCAGGTAAGAGGCATCAGCCACCTTGCCTTTTGAGACAGCTCCTTTCACTGACCTGAGTTAAGCAAGTAGGCTAGGCTGAGTGGCCAGGGAGCTCCAGGGATCTTCCTGTCTCTACCTCCCCATGAGTAGGATGCCAAGTGTGCACTGCCACGCCTGGCTTTTTACAGGGATGCTGGGGATGGAACTCAGGTCCTTGTACAGCAAGCACTTCGCCAACTGAGCCATCACATGAAGCTCAAATCCTATAGGTATGTTATCAAGCATCATAGTCACACTGGTGACTCATGACAGTCACGCTGATGGAGATGCTTTGGAGAATTTAGCAACTTGT
>NC_000068.7:172381849-172529349 GCF_000001635.26 Mus musculus
TGTCCTAAAGAGCCGTTTCTGTCCGCAGGAAGTAGTAACGGACACTTTGATCTTGCGTGTTCTGTCCGGTGTTTGACCCTGGCCACCTGGGGGTGATACCCATAGGTTAGGGACAAGGACAACCAGTGCTGTCTAGGCAAGCTTTGTTCCTCTGGCGTCCCTGGTGCTTTCTGGCTGTGGCACAGCAGACTTGACACCTGTGTTGCCACCCGCACGCCAGCGAGAGGTTCCAGGGTGCTGCGGTCACTTGGGAATTAAAATAATGCAGCCTCCGGGCCTGCCTCGGTGCCAGTAGTTTGAGGGCTGACAGGTGCAGGATGAAGATGCTCTTCTGTTTCCAAAACAGTTCCTCCCCACCCCCAAGCCCTCCTCCTTGTCCTCTTCCTCCTTCCTTTCAAAAACCACACTAGCGTTTGAGCCGTTGCACACGTCCAGAATATCACACACTCATTCTCGTCACAGAACACCTCGCTAATTGTACCACATAACACCCTGGCATTTGAATGAAAAATTTATGTCTGGTCAGGATAACCTACCCCTTCTATGTTGTTTTTTTTAAAGATGTGATTTCTAAAATAAATTTTTTTTATATAACAGTGACGTGACGTAAAGGTAGTTTGTGTCTTTGGAGACTGCCATGTGACTTTTTGACCTTGAACAGCGGTTCTTAAGCCGTGGCTGTGGGTGGCGTGGCTCACAGCTTGGCACATAGGCTAGAAATCCTAGGTGCGTTCAGATGGGCTCTTTACCCTTCTACTCTGAACAGAAAGGACCTGAGTATAGATCCCTTTCTTTGGATCAATTCAAGAAGATTGTTTTTGCTTTGCGTCTTGGTTTTCTTTAGAAAAGCAACATGGGAGAATCTGGTCTCAGCCCTAGCCCTGACTAGATAGGTAGTGAAGCTCATCGTTTGTGTGCGTGGGTTGTGCATCCCTTGGGTGCTCAGAGGGCTGCAGCTCCAGTCTCCAGCCAGCACTTGAGCAAGTGGAGTTGCTTTCCCAGTACGATGATATAAACAGTTCAGTGGTGAGGGGGCATTTGCTCTCAGGGAGACCTGAGAAATGTAAGCTAAAGCCTTCCTGAGACCCTTGCAGTTAAAATGTGAGCAGAATTTATTTTTAAGCTCTGGATGGTGGAGCTAGCAAAAAAAGCAAGAAAATTTCAAAGAGAAACAAACACAGGATTAGCAGACCATCAGAGCCAGCAGGGTTGTCATTCGGTGTCAGATGACAGTTTCTGAGCAGAGCTAACACTGTGCCCTGTAGAGTAGGAACTTTGATCCAGACCCGAAAGAGAAAAGAGAGGAAAGAGTGAGGTGACATTGTTTTGGTTTCGAGTCCCAGAAAGTAAGATTGAGCTGAAGATGGCCTTCCAACTCCATCAAAAGAAGTTTGCAGAAGTCTCCGAGCTCTTGCCCTAGCTTGAGACTTTACAGGGAGAGCAGGAAGGAGCCGTGGAGAAGGTCTCTGGGAGCCAGCCTGTGTCCGAGCTGTACCTCAAACATGTACAGGCTAGCACTACCCAAAGTCATCTCCAATGGAGAAGCAGGCAAGTGCCTTGCAGAAGCCAGCCCAGTTCTCTATGACAGCGTATCTGAACCCAGTCCTCGGTCCTCCCAGGTTACAGGACACGGGAGGCCACAGGTCACCATGGTGCCAACCACTGACAACAGACTTGCAGAGTTAGAACTCCGTGTAGAATGTATGCATACATAGAGTATGTATATGTATGTACCAGTAGAGGCCAGAAGGCATTGCTTCTCTTGGAATGGTATATGTGGGCTTGTATGAGCCACCAGCCATTGATGCTGGGAGCCAGACTGAGCCATCTCTCCAGCCCCTTATTTTTGGTTTGGTTTTAGTTTTTTGTTGGTGTATGTGATCATGTTCTTTCCACCATGGGTTCCGTGTGTCTGTGTGTGTGTTCGTGTTTTTCCACTGTGAGTTTTGAAGATCAAATTTAGATTATCAGGCTTGTGCCACAAATGCCCTTCCTGCCAAGCCATTTTTCCCTCCCAGTCTCAGACAGACTTGAAGCAATACAGTTCCAAAACTTTAAGGTCTTAATCTTCAGTATACACTCTGTGTTCAGCCATCTTTATAGTCGTGGTACTGTGTGGGGATCCGCCCTCACATTCACCGTTGCAAGATGGCGCTGACATCCTGTGTTCTAAGTGGTAAACAAATAATCTGCACATGTGCCAAGGGTAGTTCTCCACCCCATGTGCTCTGCCTTCCCCGTGACGACAACTCGGCCGATGGGCTGCAGCCAATCAGGGAGTAATACGTCCTAGGCGGAGGATAATTCTCCTTAAAGGGGACGGGGTTTCGCCATTCTCTCTCTTGCTCTTGCTCTTGCTCTCTTGCGCTCTTGCGCTCTGGCTCCTAAAGATGTAAGCAATAGAGCTCTTGCTCTCTTGCTCTCTGGCTCTTGCACTCTTGCTCCTGAAGATGTAAGCAATAAAGTTTTGCCGCAGAAGATTCTGGTTTGCTGCGTTCTTCCTGGCCGGTCTCGAGAACGTGTGTAAGAGTACTGAGTGCCCAGTTGAAATACTACCAAACTCAACAAACTTCACAGTTGGTGCACAAACTGTTGACGCAAGCAGTACACACAGGTAACTGGCCATCTTAGACATGTGTTAGACGCTGTAGAAACGAAGCGAGAAAATGCACTAAGGCCAGGAAAGGATACTGAGTCCAAAGTGTCACTGGCTTTGTGATAATGGGCGTGTGCTATGATTCTGAGACCACACTGGACTTGAGTACCAGCTTAGCCTAAGCAGCAGTAAGGACTTCACTACAAGATAGGTGTGGCAGGCAGTGTGCCTGTAATCCCAGCACTTGGGAAGTAGAGGCAAGACGATCTAGAGGAAGGCATCCTGGTCATCCTCTGTTATATAGCCAGTACAAGGCCAGCCTGGGCAAGATTTAATACAAGAAAACTCCAAGGTCTCCCCTGTGTGGTTCTCCTTCACTCTGGGTCAGCTTCAGGTCATCAGATATTTTGAAAGCTCCTAGTTTCCCAGAATAGCCTGTTGCGATATGTAGGCTTCCGGTGAGCTTGCCTTAAGATGCAGGCAGGTTGCAGCAGAAGAGCTAATGTGACTTCTCAGATCTTCCATTCATAAAGTTGGACTGGATCAAACCTGCACTGAGCGGTCACATGTGTTTGCAGATAGCCCAGTAGGAGGTAACCCAACCATTGCTGGGCCAGATCCCATTTGTTCAGTGTCCAGCAACTTGAGATGGCTTTCAGTGTGGGGAAGGAACGGAACGCTGCCACCCTAAATTGTGGTGTCTTTCTCAACCTCAAATTCTACATAGTTATTTCACTATGACCTTCAAGTTTGTTGTTTTTGTTTTGGGGGACAGGGTCTTTTAATCTGTCGAAGGTTTTACACGAGTATGTATCAGAAGGACACAGACTTGTATATGTATCCTCCCCCTTCCTTTCCTCTCCTCTGTCCACTTAGGCAGTTCTCTCTCTCTCTCTCTCTCTCTCTCTCTCTCTCTCTCTCTCTCTCTCTCTCTCTCTCATGTGCGTGTGTGTATAAATGATTTCCGATGTCTTTATAAAATCTAGGAGCTTAATCCCAGCTCTTGAGACGCAGAGGCAGGTGGATTTCTGAATTCGAGGCCAGCCTGGTCTACAAAGTGAGTTCCAGGACAGCTAGGGCTATACAGAGAAACCCTGTCTCGAAAAACCAAAAAATAAATTAATAAATAAAAAGTAAAATAAAGTAAAATCTATGAGCCACAATGAGAGAAAATGCTCCTCTTTCTGAGGCTGTCTTCATAATTATCATAATTATCTTTGAATCCATTTTCTTGCCAATAGCATAAATTTCTTCCTCATGATGACTGGGGGAAAAAAGTCCCCCTGTGCACACCGCACAGTTCCTTAGTCCTCCTCTATTGCTGGATGGGTAGGTGGGTTCCATGAAGGAGTTACTGTGGACAGTGACACACAAGCGCCTCTGTGACATGTTGACTTACAGAAACTTTGGCCAGATACCCAGGAGTGTTCGCTGGGTCATGAGGAAGACCCAGTTTTAGTTGTTTGAGAAGCCTCCATACTGTCTCCTCAGTGGCGGGCCTGGGTAGTCTTCTCTCAGTGGTGTGGAAGGGGTCCCTTTGTCCACGTGCACATCAGCATTTGCTGTCATTTGCTTTGATGGCTGCCGTCTTGACTGGGCTGAGATTGGATCTTGGTGTGCTTTGGATTCACATTTCTCTGATGGCACTGGACATTTCCATGTTCGTTGGCCACTTGTGTTTTGTCCTCTAAGAACTGTCTGTCCAGGAATCCACCAAAGAGTGAACTCTTGGTGATAGAAACGACACGGCGCTCTCCACAGCTCTTGGCTTCTGGGGCGTGGGGGGGGTGCTGCAGTAGGGGAGAGAGAGCAAGTGACTGAGAGGCCGAGCGGGCCCGGTCAGTCCACAAATAGAGAACACAAATTGGACATTTTTCTTTTATTCCTTATTTTTATTTTTACTTTTTTTAGGGGGTCTCACAAGGATTGAGGGGCAGACACAGAAGGACTGGGAAGTGAGTGTGATGGGGGTGCATGATGTGAATTCACAGAGAACCATCGAGAGGAATGTTGGGGGCAGGGAGAGCAGTCTGTCCCAGTCTTTGATCTGGGTGGTTTGGCTACTTGTTTTGTTGTTGAGTTCTATATATCAATTAGATACCAGTCTGCCAGATGTTTAGCTAGCAGATATTTTTTTTTCTCCAATGTGTGTGTGCGTGTGTGTGTGTGTGTGTGTGTGTGTGTGTGTGTGTCCCTTGAGACTTGCCTGTCTTTGTCGCCTGAGTTCTGGCATATGTCACCACACCCATCTCTTGCCCCTTTCTGAGGGTCCCAACCCTCAACCTCTCCAGTGCTGGGATTAGACAGGTGCCACCATGCCCAGCCTCCTGGATTTTATTACAGGGAATCTCAAGTGTAGACCAAAGTCAACAGTGTAATAAAGCTATGGTTGCCAGGCTCTGGGAGAGGGAAGCCAGCTACTGGGGATGGGGTTTCTCCAGGGAGATGAAGTTAGTTTAAGTTAAGGGTGATGGTTTTACATCTCCAAATATGCTTTTTGAATCAGGGTTTTGCATCATAAAAGAGTAAATTTGGGGCCTGGAGAGATGGTTCCAGGGTTAGGAACACTGACTATTCTTCCAGAGGATCTGAGTTTGCTTCTCAGAACCCACATGGTTGTAATTGCAGTTCCAGAGGATCCTGTGTCCTCTTCTGGTGTTTTTGGGCACTGCACATACATGATGGACAGACCAAAAAAAAAGTCCACATGCAAAATAATAAAAATAAAATCTTAAAGGTGAATTTTATGGTACTTGAGTTAAATCTAAATAAAGATTTGAGCTAGAGAAAGTACCCAAGGAGCTAAAGGGATCTGCAACCCTATAGGTGGAACAACATTATGAACTAACCAGTACCCCGGAGCTCTTGACTCTAGCTGCATATGTATCAAAAGATGGCCTAGTCGGCCATCACTGGAAAGAGAGGCCCACTGGACACGCAAACTTTATATGCCCCAGTACAGGGGAACACCAGGGCCAAAAAGGGGGAGTGGGTGGGCAGGGGAGTGGGGGTGGGTGGATATGGGGGACTTTTGGTATAGCATTGGAAATGTAAATGAGCTAAATACCTAATAAAAAATGGGAAAAAAAAGATTTGAGTGGGTAGCTGGGGTGGGTGGTGGGTGGTGGAGACAGGGTCTCATTCTGTAGCCCAGACGAGCCTGAACTCACTGTTTCACGCTGACCTTACACCATGGCCTTACAGCATGAATCCTGCTTCAGATTCTCGAGTGTTCGTATTACAGCTGTGAACCACCATATCTGACTTGGTCTCTTTATTCGTTAAAAAAAAAAAAGTGTAAGGCTAGAGAGATGATGGCTCAGCAGTTACCAAAGCTTACTATTCTTTCAGAGGACCCAGGTTGGTTCCTTAGAACCCACATGATGGCTCATGACCAGCTGTAATTCAAGCCCCAAGGGACCTGACACCCTCGTCTTGACCTCCACGGTCACGAGGCTCACATGTGGTACACATACACACATGAAGACAAAGCACTCATCCATGTAAAATAAAATAAAATATAAGTGTAAAAAGTCTCCAGGCAGGGCCGGTGAGGTGGCTCAGTGGATGAAGGCTCGTGTCACCAAGCCTGAGCACCTGAGAGAAACAGCTCCTGCGTGTTGTCCTGGCTGTCACACTATGGCATCTGTGGCAAGCTGTTGCACACTACATACACACACACACACACACACACACACACACACACACACACACACACCATGGTGCTGCAACAAAACACCATGACCAAAAAGCAATGTAAGGAGGAAAAGGTTTATTCAGCTTACACTTCCATATTACTGTTCATCACTAAAGGAAGTCAGGACAGGAACTCACACAGGGCAGGAACATAGAAGCAAGAGATAATACAGAGGCCATAGAGGGGTGCTGCTTACTGGATTGCTCTTCATGGCTTGTTCAGCCTGCTTCCTTATAGAACCCATGCCCACTCGCCCAAGGATGGCACCACCAACAATGGAATGGACCCTCCTTCATCAGTAATCATCACTAATTAAGAAAATGCTTTGGGGGGCTGGAGAGATGGCTCAGCGGTTAGGAGCTCTGACTGCTCTTCCGAAGGTCCTGAGTTCAAATCCCAGCAACCACATGGTGGCTCACAGCCATCCGTAATGAGATCTGACTCCTCCTTCTGGAGTGTCTGAAGACAACTACAGTGTACTTACGTATAATAAATAAATAAATCTTTAAAAAAAAATGCTTTGGGCTGGCAAGATGGCTCAGCTGGTAAGAGCACTGACTGCTCTTCTGAAGGTCCTGAGTTCAAATCCCAGCAGCCACATGGTGGCTCACAACCACCTTTAATGAGATCTGATGCCCTCTTCTGGCGTGTCTGAAGACAGCTACAGTGTAGTTATGTATAATAATAAATAAATTTTGGGCTGGAGCGATCAGAGGTTCTAAAAATAATTCAATTCCCAACAACCACATGAAAGATCACAACCATCTGTACAGCTACAGTTTACCCATATACATTAAAAAAAAATAAATCTTTTTTTAAAAAAATAAAGAAAATGCTTTATGGGTCTGGAGAAATGACTTAGTTGTTAAGAACACTAGATAATCTTTTCCAAAGGACCCAGGTTCAATTCCCAGCACCCACATGGCAGCTCACCACTGTCTGTAGCTTCAGTGCCAGGCGATGTGACACCCTCACACAGACAAGCAGGCAGAACCCCAATATACATAAAATAAGAATAAATAATTTAAAAGTTTTTTTTTTACAGGAAAGAAAATGTCTTACAACCCGATCTTTCTCAATTAAGGTTCTCTTTTAAACAACGAGTTTCTGTATCAAGTTGACATAGGACTGTGCCACACACACACTAAGCAAAGTTATATCTACTCTGCAACTCTGCCTAGCACATCTACCAGACAGAGCTTATGATCTTTTCTGTGGTCCCAGGGATCAAACCCAGGGTCTTGCACAAACTAGGCACACACTCTACTCATCAGCCACATCGCAGGCCCAATCATGACCAACCTTTTTATTATTATTATTAGATATTTTCTTTATATACATTTCGAATGCTATCCTGAGAGTTCCCTATACCCTCCCTCTGCCCTGCTCCCCTACCCACCCACTCCCCCTTCTTGGCCCTGGCATTCCCCTGTACTAGGGCATATAAAGTTTGCAATACCAAGGGGCCTTTCCTCCCAGTGGTGGCCGACTAGACCATCTTCTGCTACATATGCAGCTAGAGATATGACCTCCGGGGTACTGGTTAGTTCATATTGTTGTTCCACCTACAGGGTTGCAGACCCCTTCAGCTCCTTGGGTACTTTCTCTAGCTTCTCCATTGGGGGCTCTGTGTTCCATCCTATAGATGACTGTGAGCATCCACTTCTGTATTTGCCAGGCACTGGCATAGCCTCATACAGCTATAACAGGATCCCTTCAGCAAAATCTTTCTGGCATATGCAATAGTGTCTGGGTTTGGTGGCTGATTATGGGATAATCATGACCAATCTTGATTGACTCAAACATCCACATATTTCCCGAAAGACTGAAGTAAGATCTCAGATGCAGATAGATAGGTAGATAGATAGACAGATTGGTATAGATAGATGTGTGTGTGTGTGTATGTGTGTGTGTGTGTGTGTGTGTGTGTGTGTGTGTGTGTGTACACAGACAGACAGGGTCTAAGCACCATCAATCAGCACCACCATTACACCTGAAAATGTGATGTCACATTAGCAAGGTGGTCACATCCAGCCAGTGTTTGCACTTCCATACAGATGTGTCCTAACAGAAGCTCCAGGGGACCCCTTTGTCATCTATTTCCCCGGATGAATTCAGTTCCTCGTAAGTAAAGCACCTATCACAGTCCAGCTACTTTTTGAGACTGCGCTTGATGCTCAGAGAAACAGCTGCCACATGGCACACCAAGCCTGAAGGCTGGCCCAGTCCCAGGTGACTGGTAGGTAAGCCTAGACCTGGCCCTGTGGCCCTAACCAAACCATAATGCGCTGGAGTCCCAGCTTCAGTGTGTGGCAGCCCGTCACATGGTACAAATGTCAGCCAACAGGACACAGCCTGCCACCACTATCCTCCTCTCTGCTGAGCATTGCAGAGAGCATGGGAGACCCTGGCAGGGAGGACTGGCTGCCCCATCACTGTGAACCCACAGCGGGACCTGGGGGTTTGAGGTCACTGGTTACCCACAAGCTCCTCTCTGTCCTGGTTTCACAGCTTTTCCAGGTGTTAAAACAAACACCACCACAAGAAAGGGGGCGGAGATGGGGGCGGGGGCAGGGGACGAAAGGAGCAAAATCAAGAGTTCTGTGGCTAGAGAGCATTGCTCTAGTAGTGTGGAGAGCTGGGCTTCTGATATTGAAGTCTTATTTCTTCGACAGTTTCATGCATATTCACATAATGTATTTTGAGCACACACACCCCGTACACACACTTATATAAATATAGAATCTTTTTAAAAAATGATTTCCGAGTATTGTGTGCATTTTGAGTGCCGGGAAATCCTCGGTGGCTTACAGGCTCACATGCAGAACGGGTTTAAGGAAGCAACTTCAGGTGAGTTCTGTGGAGGCCGTGCATGACCATGAAGATGTGTGCCCGGTCACTCTTGCATTCACTCGGATGACATCTGACCAAACACTCACCTCTGATCTCTTCCTCCTGTTTCCCTAATAAGTGATGGCATTTGGGCATGGACCTTGGGTTTTGGTAGTTTTCTGGATATGTGTTTGTTAGGGATGTTATTCACTCTCAGGAATTTTCTCAGATCCCCACATCCATTTTTGCCTTTAGAAATTAGTATAAGTAACAAATGCTTTTTTGTTGAGTTCTGCCTTATTTAAAGCATCAACATTGGCAGAGGCTTGGGCTATAGGTCAGTTGGCAGAGTGCTTGGGCTATAGGTCAGTTGGCAGAGTGCTTGGGCTATGGGTCAGTTGGCAGAGGCTTGGGCTATAGGTCAGTTGGCAGAGGCTTGGGCTATAGGTCAGTTGGCAGAGTGCTTGGGCTATAGGTCAGTTGGCAGAGTGCTTGCTTGCCATGCTCCAGGTCCTTGGTTTGACACCCAGCACCACATACATGGGTATGGTGCCTATAATCTCAACACTTGGGAGGTGAAGGCCGAAGGATCAGAAGTTCAAGGCCATCCTTAGCTACATAGAAAATGTGAGGCCAGCCTGGGCTACATGAGACTCTATTTCAAAACAAAGGAAGGGCTGCTGGGAGTGGTGGTGCACACCTTTAGTTCCAGCACTCCGGAGGCAGAGGCAGGAGGATCTCTGCAAGTGAGTCTAACCTGGTCTACAAAGTGAGTTTCAGGTCAGCCAGTAATATTACACACAGAAACTCTGTCTCAAAGAAAGAAAAAAAAAAAAACAAAAACAAGAAATAAGAAATAAAGAAAGGGAAGAAAGAAGGAAGGAAGGAGGAAAGAAGGAAGGAAGCAGGCATGAGGGGATCACTTCAGTAAATATCTGGACTTAAGGTCAGTGGCATAGCAGCTGAAAAGATGCTCAACACCGTCTGTAACTGCAGTTCCAGAGACTCTGACGCCTTCGTCAGGCATCTGTGGACATTGCCTGCACATTTACAGACATATGGGCAAAACACCACACACGTTTTTTTAAAAACTGGATGACTGATGGAGAGTGGCCTGCTACCAGGGATGCCTGGCTCGGTGAGCGAGAGCACGCCTTCTGATCTGTCCCTGTGCAGAGCAGTGGGCTGAAGCTCTTATGATTCACAACTCCTCTCTGCAGCTACAGCGTTTCCTAAAATGGAGCTCGCACTGCCTCTGATCTGACGCACCCCACCCTTTTCAGAATGTGTCTCTCTTGTGAAAAGCCTTCTGGAAATTACTACTTCTTCCCTGTGGACTTTGGCAGGGAGCATGTGGCTGACAGCTACTTCTATTTGCTAAGACAGATTCACACCGTAGTCCAGACTGGCCTAGAACTCTGAGGTGGCCCAGAACAGCCTTAAAGTCGCAGCTGTTCTCCTGTCTCAGCACTGTAGATGTGGGGGTGGGAGCATGCCCGGTTCTACATTTGTCTAGAGCCTGTTCATCCTGTCTAGTCATTGTCACCCCCTTTCGCTACTGTCGCCTGCAGATTGCTGATCACTGGTTCCTTAAAGACCATTTAAAATAGAGACAGCATTCTATCTGTTTGCTTGTTTTGATTGCATTTATTTTATCTGGGGAGGGAAGTATGCACACGAGTGGCAGTATGCATGCAGAGGTCAGAAAGACAGCTTGCAGGAGTCCTCTTCTCCCACCGTGTAATTCCAATAACTCCAACAAGTTTTCAGCTTAGCAGCTGACAGCTTCACCCACTGAACCATCTCACTGGTTCAATTTTTTTAAATTTACTTTTTTTTTCCACTTTGAGTTCGGGGCTGGCCCCAAACTTACTTTGTAAGTCAGGCTATCATTAAACTCACTGAGATTAGCCAGCCTCTGCTTTCTGGGAGTGCTGGTATCAAAGGAGAGTGCCACCGTGGTCTGGCTATGGCATGCTTTTTAAATCTCACACCTGGGAGGCAAAAATAGGTGGGTCTTGGTGAGTTTAAGGCCAGCCTGGTCTACAGATCGAATCCCAGGGGAGCTGGGAGGAGCTGCTTAGAAGAGGGGACCCTTATGCTGAAATGAAATGAAGCCTAAGCTAGTTTTGGGTTTTTGTTTTGTTTTCTTATTTGTTTGTTTGGTTTTTTTGGGGTTGTTTGTTTGTTTGTTTGTTTTTGGTTTTGGTTTTGTTTGTTTTTTGGTTTTTTTTTTTTTGTACTCCGTGGCTCCTCTCTGGATATTGGGTCTGAGTTGAGGGAAACTTTAAACTTGGGAAGTCGTGAGGACTCCACTTCATGAGTTCAGAGCACTCGCTTGACACAAAGAGCCAAGTGTGGGGCAGTATCTGGTGCTCTCAGCAGCGCCCGCTAAAATATAACCACGGAGAATTGGAGTGAAGGTGTAGAAAACGTGGGGTTCAGAGCAGGGCAGTTTACTCCTGTTACCCCAGCTGTCACACCGCAGGGGACAGGAAGGAAGACATGCTGACCCTCAGCGGAAGTCCAGCAGCTTTGCTTCATCATGGAAATGTGTTGCCTCGCTGGGTGGGAATTGTTCCATTAGTCTTCAAGGGACAAGAATGCGGTGTGATCCTACGCTGGGCTGCTCAAAGTAGGAACTTCACCTTGTAAAGCAGAAGGGTGGGTTTTTTTTTTTTTTTTTTTTTCTCCTTCTTCTTCTTTTGTGGTTTCACACAGCAAAGGAGTGTCAGCCTCCACTTACCATGAAGTGGGACAGCAGGCATGGAGGCGTGGGTGTGGCCTGAAGCTCTGGCCCCGCCTCCCCCGTTCCTTTCATTTGACTCTCTTTACTTGAAAGAATCATCTCGACTGTTTCCATGTGTTGGCAAACAGTTCCATAGAATCCAGCTCCTGGGAACCAGCCAGCAGCATGCAGTGATATTGCATCATTGGTCCCTGGAACCAGATATATCAGCGGCAGAACTCCGAGGACCCTGCTCACATCACAGCCATGAGAGGCACCAGCATCAGAGAGGGTGCGCCCAAGGTGAGTGACTGATTGGGGCTGAGTGCATGAGAGCAACAGTTGACTCAACTGTTTTTATCTTTGGGTCTCTAATGAACACGAAGGGTAGGTTATTAGTGGCAGGCAGGTTTGGAATGAGAAAGCTTTGCTCTTTACCAGTTGTTGGTTTCAAGATGACTGGAAATGATGGGGTGAAATCGGCAGGAGGCAGACAGCCCAAGCCCCCACTGTGTGTCTCTTCACCACTCAGCAAACTTCTTAAACATTCTCTCTTTCTCTGCATCCTGAAGGTGCTTAGTGTGGCTCTCAAGGATTCTGACTGGCTTGGGGCACTCACTTCTCTTGAATAGAGAGAGCTTAGACCTTGGCTCTACTCTTGCTAACTCCAATAAGGACACCCATGAACTGCCTTCGTGTTCCTTTGGGCGCTGGGGACTGGAACTCTGGTACAAACTGCAAGTCTGGGCCAGGAACCAAGAGACGGTCCTATAGCATATGTATAGCATGGCACACTGCTAACCCAAGAAGGGCACTGGAGCCTGAGATGTGACGATGGTACTTGCAATACAGGCATAAGGACCTGAATTCAGTACCCAGTACCCACATAAAAAAACAAAAAACAAAAAACAAAAACAAACAAAAAAAACAGGCATGAAAGCGTGTACCTGTAACCCCAGAGACGGCAAGGAGGTGACAGCAAGGTCCCTGTAGTTCTCTGGCCAGCATCCCTAAGACAAGCAACTCCAACTCCACACACACACACACACACACACACACACACACACACACACACACACACAAATAAAGTGGGTGGGTGATGGAGAAGGACATTGTGACATCAACTTTTGGGTTTCACACACCCATACTGTATGCGGGGGCTTGGGGAGAAGGAGGAGAGATCACAAGGAAAGTGAAGCTCACAGTCGTTGCTTTTCTGTCCCCTCCTATTCTTTCAAAATGTGATAGAATGGTAGATACAAAAGAGCCATGAAACAGTTGCTAAATGGGAGGCTGCTTGCCGGAATTAAATGTTGCTTGTCATTGTGATAGTAACAAGTGTTGGGCGTGGGATCCAGGGCTGGGGTCTGTGGCGACTCCTTGTTTAGATGACTTGTAAATATCTGAGTTGAGAATCTTGCCCCACAAAGCGCTGGGGAAGTGAGTAGTTGAGCCAGCCCCACTAAATCTTTCATCCAAAGGCATCCCCGCAGTTCCGGGCAGTCTGTCTCTCCGGCAGTCTGTCTCTCCGGCATACGGCCTCTGTCTGTACATCGACTGATGCTACAGCTCTGCTCACTGTTGCTGTTCAGCTTCGTGAAAATAAATAGCCAGCCCTGCACTCCTCCCTCCTGGGCTGGGGATGTTGTTCCGTTGGCAGAGCACTTGTCTCACAGGCACAAAAGCCCGGGTTTTGTCCCCAGCATGGGCTACACAGGCCTGTAACCCAAGATGATGGGGAATTCAAGGCATCCTCAGCCAGGGCCATCAACAACAGCAGGACATGCTTCATTCCTGTGCGTTTGACCTGTATCCTTACCTTCACATAGGTATTATGAGCCCATTTGAACGTCAGAACAGTCTCCAAAAACACCCTTGGGTCTGTTTGTCCAGTTCAAGGCTTCATCTCAAGGTCACACTCTTTGCCAGGTCTTGTCCTTAATCTGGAATAACCCATTTCCTATTTGTCTCTCACAACTTTGTCGGCTCTGTTTGTTTTGTTTCTGCTGAGATGCTTTTAAGATCTGAAACTTGGCACCACTCATTTCTGCACGTTTTATATGTCATAGTATAATCTGTAAGCGCATATGTATTGTCCGGGCAATGATGCACAGCCCGCTTGTCTGTTTGGTGCAAGGCCCAATAACTAACCGTCACTCACTGCGTGTGCACCAGGTGCTCCATGGAGCACCCAACTAGTCCTCACTCCCTTAGTGTGTGGACTCCGTTTGCAGCCTTCCCATGAGACAGGTCTTCTCAGCCTCATCTTGCATATGAAGAAACCCCCCCGACCCCCATGGGCAATCAGCGGCCCTGCCTAAGCAGAGCAAGAAGAAGACATCTGGCTACCCCCCCCCCGCCCCCCACTGTGGTCTCACCATAGCCATGGGGTCAGTGAACTGCATCAACAAAGAGCCATCTCATGCTGGAGGGGGGAGGGAGAGGAAGAGGGGCGTGGCTTGGACTTTCAGCTCCAGGGAGGCTGGAGGCAGGGGTTGGGGTGTGAGGGGTGTTGCTGCCACTTCAAGGCCAGCTTGAGCCACATAGACCCTGCCTCAAGAAACAAACGAAAAGCCAGGCGCTGCTTCTCACTTGGCAGGGCCCAGATCATGTCTGTTGTGCCGCGCCCTGTTTCTAGGACTCTTTAAAATACGGATTCTTTCTGACCTCACCGATGCCATCCAGCTCTGGTGCTCTAATCTCAGCTCATGCAAGACACCCCTTTCCAGTAAGGTGGTGCCTGAGGGGATCCCTCCCTGAGTGGGGGTCCAGTCTTCATCTCCCAGGCCAAGGAGCCTCCATCTGATTATTCACTCCATTTTTTTGAGTGTCTGTGTGGATGTATTTCTCCCCTTCCCTTCCTGGGTCTCACTAGTTAGCCCAGGCTGGCCTCAAACTCTTGGAGATCTATCTGCCTCTACAGTGCTGGAATGGAAGGTGTGCTCATCACGCTATGTTTGGCGAGTTATTTTCTCACATAAATGAGCAGGAGCAGTGAGTGCGGGGCCTTCTGGGCTTGTACTGTTTAGAATGTAATCAGCATGTCATAGAATACAATCATTAGTCAACATGTCATGTATAATATAGTCAGCATACAGTGTGATATAGTCAGCACTATGCCTTAGATTGCACTGACACAGTTGATCTGCCAGTTGATTTGTTAACCAACTGCCCTCGTTAATGTGGTGCCTCACTGTTCTGTTTTTTAAGTGACATTGTATTTATTTCATGTGTCTGTACATGTCTGGAGGATGGAGGTGAATGTCATGGCATGTGTGTAGTCAAAGGAGGACAGTTTTGCAGGAATCAGTTCTCTCCTTCCACCAGGTGGGTCCCAGGGATTGAACTTGGGACATGAGCCTTGGTAGCGGGAGCCTTTCACCACTGAGCTATTTCACCACCTTCATCTGCTTCCTAAGCAGGAGCACTGTGTGTGAGCAGGCTATACAGGGAAGCAGTTCTCTTTCTCTTCTTCTTTTTTTAAAGGCATTTTTTTATTATTTTTATTAGATATTTTCTTCATTGACATTTCAAATGCTATCCCCAAAGCCCTCTATACCCTCCCCCTGCCCTGCTCCCCAACCCACCCACTCCTGCTTCCTGGCCCTGGCATTCCCCTGTACTGAGGCATATGATCTTCGCAATACCAAGGGCCTCTCCTCCCATTGATGGCTGACTACACCATCCTCTGCTACATACGCAACTAGAGACACTCTGGGGGGTACAGGTTAGTTCATATTGTTGTTCCTCCTATAGGGTTGTAGACCCCTATAGCTCCTTGGGTACTTTCTCTAGCTCCTTCATTAGGGGCCCTGTGTTCCATCCAATAGATGACGGTGAGCATCCCCTTCTGTATTTGCCAGGCATTGTCATAGACTCAGAAGAGAGAGCTATGTCAGAGTCCTGTCAGCAAAAGCTTTCTGGCATATGCAATAGTGTCTGGGTTTGGTGGTTGTATATGGGATGGATCCCCGGGCGGGGCAGTCTCTGGATGGTCCTTCCTTCCGTCTCAGCTCCACACTTTGTCTCTGTAACTCCTTCCATTGGCATTTTGTTCCCCATTCTAAGAAGGAGCAAAGTATCCACACTTTGGTCTTCCTTCTTCTTGAGTTTCATGTGTTTTGCAAATTGTATCTTGGATATTCTAAGTTTCTGGGCTAATATCTGCTTATCAGTGAGTGCATATCATGTGTGTTCTTTTGCGATTGGGTTACCTCACTCAGGATGATGCCCTCCAGATGCAGTCCTCTTCTTTGGTGCATTTAACTTCAAAGCTCTTCACTACCATCCAAGGCCACTTACCCACCTGGATGCCAAGTTCAGATTTGTCCTCTAGCAGTTAAACGAGCTGTGCTTTTGCTCCTGCTGTGGCTGCCTGGTTGCTTTATAAAACAAGAGGGAACACTTAAAATTACGTGTGATATTAGCAATAGGAAATGTTGGTGACCTCAGCATTTAACAGACCCAGCAGAGGGAAGTCATGTACACGGCCCTGCAATGAGCCTGTCATCTCCTTCACTGGCCTACTGGCTGGCTGACCTCCGCTGAGGAAGTGCTAAAAATGGCTCCGCAGGTAGAAGGTGCTTGCCACCAAGCCTGTGGATCTGAGTTAGATCCCAGGACATAGAGGGATCCTAGGACATGCAGGACAAAGGAGAGCACTGACTCCTGTGAGTTGTCCTCTGAGCTCCACATGTGTGCTGTGGTGCATGCCCATGCATGTGCACACACACACACATACACACATACACTAAATACATAGACAGATGGATGGACAGACAGATAATAAGCTGCTTAAAGAAGCGCTAGAAACTTGTTCTAAAGGACAGAAGGAGCTGCCGTTGTGCACTTGGAAGTTAGAGGCAGGGGGATCTTGTGTTTGAGACCAGCATCTGCTTCAGAGAAGAGCCTGTTTCAAAGGAGGAAGAAAGGGAAATCAGTAGTTTATTAGATATGAGTTTTTATTTTGACTTCTTGATGTCTTTAATGCTGTCTTGTCTGGGCAGCACAGGGAGCAGCCTGTGATCTCAGAGCTAGGGAAGGAGAGACAAGAGGATTGGGAGTTCAAAGCCAGTGTGAGCTACATGAGATGTCGTCTTCCCTATCTGCAAAGACTGCTGTGTGCTCACAGGTCTCCAGAAGGGCTTCTCAGAGCATCGTTACAATCTTACCCAAAGTGATGGGCCCTGAATTCACCTTTAGAAACATCTACCTTCGGAACATCAGGGATTCCCGTCTCAGAGGCAGCAGCCTCCTCTCCCTCTCCACTCTCAAGAAGTCGGAGCAAAGACTTAGTATGAAAACAGTCTTCAAGGCTCCTCTCTCTTCTCCTATCTTGCAACCTATCACATGGGTCCCCCCCCCCCCATCAGCCCCACCTTGGATCTGTGAGTCTCTATCTAACCACACCCCAGATCCCCCACTACCTCACGCATTCCCGTCATTTTCTTGCCCATCTTGTCTTTACACAGCAGGACTAGACATTGTCTGGGCTTGCTTGGTTCATGGCTGGTGTGTTTCTCTCTGGAAAGATATTGGGGAGTGCAGGGGATACAATATGACACAACACACAACGTTTGACTTGCTTACAGTGCTAAAGGTACTTCCAGCAGTGCGTGTATACAGCAGGTACTAAGTAAATGCCTCCTGTCATGTGTGAACAGGCAGTTACAGAGAAGCAGACACAACCCTTGCAACACAGTCGCACCGCAGAGACAGGGGCAGCACTTCCTAGTTCTTAGTCGTCAGGTATCTGGGAACAGAGGTCACCCTGCACTCTCAGCTCTCTAGCCTGAACACCACTTGACCTGGATTCTTGAGAAGTGGCCCCTCCTCCTGTGGTCACATTAAAATTCGAATTGTTAAGTTTAAAGTCAGGGTCACAAGGACCTTCCCTCTGAGTTTGCCAGCATGGTCGGTCCCTCTATCACCTCGTGAGGTGAAATTGTGCAAGCACAGGACCCAACAAGAACACCCAAGCAAGTGTCTTCATTGTTTACCCTTTCACCCCACATGGAGGCTCTGGATTGTAGGAGTTCTGGCGTGTGAGGCCTGGGCTGATACTACAGTTGGATCAGAGCAACAGACGGTAAATGCACACAGTGACTTCAGGTATAGCAAGGTGACCTGACAGGGGATGGACGCAGAGAGTCACCGTGGAGATGCAGTGCCAGGCAAGGGAAAGAGCATGTGCAAAGGCCCTACATGGGGACTGAGTCCCAGGAGTGGCCACGGTAAACAAATGGAGGGACTGTCTGGAGAAGAGGCTGGGGTGGGGGAGGGGTCAGTGGAGTAACGAGCCTCATCTGCTGTGTCAGGACTTCAGTGTAAGAAAGGAAACTACTCACCTACATCGGGGCGGGCGGGAGAGCGGATGACACCCTGTGATAGATGTTTGAAAACATTACTTGGGTTGCTATGCAACAGAAACGGAGTGAGGAAGAACTGAAGCCTAGAGATGAGCTAGAAAACTCAAGGCCAAGGGTTTTCACTTCCACTCTGGATAAAAGCATCCGGTGCCCATTGTCCTAGAGAGGAGTGCATTTTCTCTGAACTTAGTGGGCAGGGGGAGGGGCTACTGTTGAGGGCACGAGCAGGAGACAAGGGGCCCTTCATTCATTCATTCCATACACACCGAGTGTTCATTCCATACATACCAAGGGTGGCCCTTCATTCATTCTATGCACACTGAGCGAGCGCCTACTGTGTGGCAGGCACTGTTCTAAGTGCCACAAAGGAACAAGTGTCCGCTCCTCCTCACTATGTGTGTATTTATTTATTCAGAGCCAGGCTCTCCCCGTGGATCCCTGGCTGGCCTGGAACTTGCTGTGTAGACCAAGCAGAGCTTGAGCTAGGAGACAGGCCAGCATCTGCCTCCTGAGTACTGGGGCTAAAGGTGTGCACCACCAAACCAGCTCTCTCATTATTTCATTGACAGTTCTCATTCACTTATAAAATCTACCACTCGCTCGCTGTCTGTTCTCTTGTTGAATAAAGGCCCTTCTCCTTCGCACATCTTATTTCCTATAGAAGACATTTTATTTAAAAGAAAGAAAGAAAGAAAGAAAGAAAGAAAGAAAGAGAGAGAGAGAGAGAGAGAGAGAGAGAGAGAGAGAGAGGAAGGAAGGAAGGAAGGAAGAAAGAAAGAAAGAAAGAAAGAAAGAAAGAAAGAAAGAAAGAAAGAAAGAGAGGAAGGAAGGAAGAAAGGAAGAAAGGAAGAAAGGAAGAAAGAAAGGAAGGAAGAAGAGGGGAGGGGAGGAGAGGAGAGGAGAGGAGAGGAGAGGAGAGAAGAGAAGAGAAGAGAAGAGAAGAGAAGAGAAGAGAAGAGAAGAGAAGAGAAGAGAAGAGAAAAAGAAAGAGAGAAATAGGAAAAGACCACAATCGTGGCTCTTGAGACATGGGCTAGCGTCGGAAAGTTCAAAAGAAAGTGATCACAGGCTGACGGAGTCAAGAGAAATAGGGAAGCGGCCGTGGAAATGCAGTGCAGTCATCTTGAGCAGTGGTGAGTAAGAGGGGAAATGACAGCGGCCCAGAGGGGAAATCACTCAGAAAAGGAGGAAGGTGGAGGCTGCTAAGAAAGCTGCCTCTGAGGAGGAGGCCACTCTCCAACATGAGTTGCAAAAAAGGGGAACTACAGTTTCTTTGTTTTTTTGTTTTTTCTTACTCATGAGCCATGTACTCAGCCCAGAGTTTTGCTGTGAGCTCAGCACGTTGGAGCCTAGGTGTGTGCTGTGCCTGGACAGCAGCTTTGGCTCCAAGCCTCCCACAGGAGCAGCTGCAGCCCCAAGCTGCTCCTGACACTCAGAGAGCCTTCCTCTGTGGGCTCACAGGGGGCAAAATGCAAACTGTTGTGCTCTTCATTTCCGTTAAATTTTGACTGAAAGGGTGTGTGTGTGTGTGTGTGTGTGTGTGTGTGTGCACCACGGCCCACGCGAATGGAGTTCAGAGGACAATTTCCAGGAATCGGTCTTGCCTTGTGCCACGTAGGTCCTGAAGGTTGAATGCAAGTCATCAGGTTTGATGGCAGGTGCCTTTCTACACAGAGCCCTCTCCCTGGCTCAGGAGTGGTGCTGGTCATTTGCACACGTAACTATCGGCCAGGCTGCTTGTCTGCTTCTTGTAGGGGGACAGAAGTGGAGAAGGAAGCACGGGGTCTCTACTCCCAGAGATGAGGTGCCTGCCACCTGGTTAATGAGAACAAAGTATTGTGTGGAATGTTTGCCCCAGGTTCAGAATTTAGGCTCACCTCAGCTGAAAGAGACATAAAAACCCAGGCCGGTCGCTAAAGTCTCATATCTCTGGGCTACTCTCTTTTCCTGTGGATGCTTCCTAGGGTAAGAGATCAAAAGCCACTGAAAAAATGACTAGCAAGGACCAGGCCGGTGGAATGAGCCACCCGTTAGCCTGGGCTGAGTTGATCTGTATCGAACCCAGTTACCAGGCATGAGTGAGTGCATGCTAGCAGAAGAGCTGCCACAGTAAGGTCCCTCACCTATGTCTCTGGTAGGCCAGATGGCTTTTAGGTGCGGCACACAAGTAGTACTTAACATACCTTTGTAAAGTACATATAATTTACATTTCATTAATATATTTCAGGGGGAAACTAGCTCATTAAATCTGTACTTTTGTTTTTTTGTTTTTTTGAGAAGAGGGCTTCTCTGTATAACAGAGTCCTGGCTGTCGTGGACTCACTCTGTAGACCAGGCTGGCCTGGGACTCACAGAGATCCACCTGCCTCTGTCTCCTAAGTGCTAGGATTAAAGGTGTGTATCATCACTTCCACCCCCAGATCCCACCAATTATCATTACACATCAATCACAGAGTGGGGGTGGCGATGTCTGTGGAGGAGCAGTGGGGGGGTAAGGGGGGGCTCCACAGCTCTGCTCCCTCCTGGGTTTCTCTTAGGCCACAGCACGGAGAATGAGTCACTCCGTGCTCACTCCATGGCCTGTGAGGAAGCATTCATGGGCATGGTGGCTTCCAACATGTATGAGTCTGAGGCAGGAGGATTGCCACCAAAACGAGCACAAGGTTGGGATGTGCTTCAGAGCAGGCCAGTTGGGGCTACACAGTAAGACCATGCCTCAAACAATGACAACAAACCCTGAGCTTAGACCAGGAGCCCCGAGTACCTGTTTCTACACACACACACACACACACACACACACACACACACACACACACACAGGACAGATAAATAGAAGCTTGTTCCAGGGAGTGGGCAAGACCCATCCCCACTGGGAACCCAGGGATCAGGTTTTAGGGAAGAAAATGTTTCATTTCTAGTAGTGGTTTTGGAATTTTTCTATGGCCACAGCCTCTTCCTCATAGAAGGTGCTCCCTTCTACAATTGTAGAAGACACTGTACATGCGTGGCTTTTCCATTCGAGCCAGCCGGAAGAAATGGCCACCAGATGGGTAGGCATTCCCTCCCACCATGCAGATGTCACCTTAAGTCTGGGCTTATGCCATCAGCGATCAGGTTTCCCCTTTCCTCATCAACGCGGCCTCATTGTCGTGTCCACTGGCTTCATTCCCTTCTTTGTCGCTGGTGCCTCTGGATAAGGTGGCCACCATGGCTGTCTGCATCCAAAGGAAGTGCAGGAAATGCAGGGAAGGTCCATGGGAAGCTGTGCCCAGACCCCTCCGAAGTTTTGGTTTCTGTCCAGAAAGACAGGCCAGAGCAGGGGCTGGAGAGCCCCATCAGGCACACCTCCTCTGCACTAAGGCTCTGCAGAGAGTGAGGGGTCTTAAACAGTGATCTCCACTGGTCTTGCCTCATGAGGAGGCTGTAGGGTGACTGACTGCCTCTGTGTCCATAGAGGACCGAGATGAAGGTGAACGACCCTCTTGTCTGATGCCCTTTCCTGACTGCTCCCGGAAGGGTAATCATAGTTTCCAAAAGAATGATACCTTGGGGAAACAGGCTTGGAAACAAAAGTAGAGAGTCTATATTTTATTTTAAAGCTCCTTTCTGTGTATCTGGGAAAGTGTGTGAACATCCAGAATCTTGGGCTGAAAAAACGAGAATTGCTACAAGCTTAGAGCCAGCCTGGGCTACACAGCAAGCACCAGGCTAGCCTAGGCTACCTAACAAGGGCCTGGGGGCAAAAACAAACCAAAAGGTGACATATTGCCCAATTTTTTAAGGACTTAAATGTCACATTGCATAAAAAGAAATCAGGGAGGGAGGGACCCAGTAGCAGCCTTTCAAATATGTGGCACCAGGTCACTTTCTGCACACTCTAGAGACTGTCTGGAATCTCCCGCTTACCCCCCCGACAGCTTCTTCTTCAGCCTTCAGCTACTTTGTTTCCGAAAGCACAGCAGGGACCGCAGTCTCTCCAGTCTCTAGATCTAGGATGCTACAAGAAGTCACTTGATCGCTACCTCATTTAAACATCTCAAATCCCCTTGCTGATGGAATTCGGGATAGAGAGAAGCTGTCTAGGAGAGGGGTGGGCAGCATTACTACATAGAACATCTGGGTATGGTTCGATTCTGAGGGCAAGTTCTGGGCATGAAACAGGAAGCCTTTTTGCTACTCTCAATGACTCTCTCGGCTCCCTGTAACTCATGGAATTTTACTTTAGTGAAAATACAGCTGTGGAAAGATTCTAAGGGGAAAGTGACAGTTAAAAAGTGGCTTCATGGTGGGCATATGACTTCATGATGGGTGAAGAAAGTGGGCACGTGACTCCATTCGATGGTGTCATGAATGTCACTGTGTCCCGTCGTGGCAGACCTTCCTGCCAGCTAAGCCACCTCCCCTGCTGGATCTTTGTGCACAGGACCCAGAGCACCATGCATCTGGTTGTGGGGGAGGGGGTGGGGCAGCCTCCTTGGTTACTTAGAGACTCATCCACCCTTCCCTGACTTGCCTGAGCTGGGAGTCTCTTCCAGCGTTAAGGATTTGAATATCCGCACATCTGCAACTGTATTCTGTTGACTTTAGCAGGTTAGGGTCTCCTGTCTTCTCTCTGCGCCTTCACTATGAGCCTGTCCTTGAGCCTCCGGAGCGAACAGTCTCAAAAGTCTCAAAATCCAGTGGCTCTTAGGGGTCGAAGCAGCAGCTCAGTGGTAATGAGATCACCAGGCCAGCAGGAGAACAGAGTTCAGATCCCCTGATCCACTAAACAGCCAACCCGAATCTAAAATCCCAGGGGTAAGGGGTTGAGGGGGCAGAGACAGGAGGATTCTTAGGGCTTGCTGGCTGGCCAGTCTAGTTGCTTCAGTGAGCTCCACATTCCATGAGAGACCCTAACTCAAAAAAATAAGGTGGAGTGTCTTTGGAGACTCTGAGGAGGATGTCTGACCTCCACGTACATGTGAAGACTTTCTGTCCCTTGCTGGTAAATTACAGGCAAATGCTGTTAGATAACACCTAGCAGTAGGAAAAAGGCTGTGTGGTGTGGTGAGTTTCACAGAATCTTGGTGCTGCAGCTTCTCGGAGCACCTGACCATCATGTCCTCTGTCTGGATGTCTGTCACCTCACATCAGAAGTGGCACCCCAGGAGAGTGTCACTCAGACTCTCTGCTTCTTCCTCCGGGCCTCCCCCTCCTTCCCTTTTCAGAGAGTGTGGGTGGGGAGCTTAGAGGTGGTCAGGGGGTTTTTATCTTGCTCTTGGAAACTTTTCTTTCTTTTTTTCTAAACATAATATACTTTGTTTTGTTTTAAAGGATGGAAAGTGAGGATTCTCAGTCCAGTGGCTAGAAAGACCATCTGCTCAGCTTTGGTCATTCCTAGCTGAGCTCTGCATCCAGACAATCCAGACTGTCCTCAAGCTTAGCTTCCTCATAAAGCTGTGGAGTTTGGGGCTGGAGAGATGGCTCAGTGGTTAAGAGGCACTGGCTAGTTCTTTTCCAAAGGACCCAGGTTCAAATCCCACCACCCGTGTGGCAGTTCTACAACTGTCTCTAATTCCAGCTCCAGGGTATAGCACACCCTCCTACAGACATACATGGAGGCAAAATACCCATGTAAATAAAATTTAAAATAAAAGATATATAGCAGGCTCTGTGGGAGGCCTCCTCCATGTCCCATATATCCACTGACTTCCCACGTGCACGGTCTATGTGTTCTTTTACACTTTGATTTATTGTTAGGGTGTGTATTTGGTGTTAGGTGGTGCATTTGTGCCATGGTTTGGGTGTGGAGGGCAGACAGCAACTCTGTAGAGTGGGTTCCCTCCCTTGTGTTGGTTTCAGGGCTCAAACTAGCATCCTCAGGCTTGCACATAAAGCACTGCCACCCATTGAGCCGTCTCACTGGCCAGTGTTGCTTTCTTATCGTGTGTGTGTGTGTGTGTCTGTGTGTCTGTGTATCATTGTCTGTATGTTTGTGTCTGTGTGTTTTGCCTGTGTATACGTGTGTGTACCACATATGTGCCCAGTGCCCATGGAAGTCAGAGGAGGGTGCTGGATCCCCTGGTACTGGAGTTACCAATGTGAGGGAGCCACCACGTGGGTGCTGGGGATTGAACCTGTGGACCTCTGGAAGAGCAGCCATTGCTCTTAACTGCTGAACCATCTCTCCAGCCCTGTAGTGTATTTTCTTTTTAAGTGTAGTTTCCATGTAACCATCCTTTTGTGGGCCTCAGAAGGGAAGTGAGTCTTTCACCTTCCCTAAAAACTAAGAATTCTTGAAAATGAGCCACAGACACTGTAAGGCCGGAAGGCTGCAGTGTTCAGCGTGGCTGCGTGTCAAAACTATAGTTCAGAGAGGTCCAAGGCCACCCTGCCCTGCTGGCCCTTCCACCCCACAGGGTCTGCCACCTATGTCCCTGGCTTCAGCGGAAGCCATTGCTTGTCCCCAGCTGTGAACTTGTTTATTTTAGAAGCAAAGGAGTTTGGTTGGGGAAAGGGGAGTTTGTGAAAGATAAAAGGAGCAGGAAGCAGGGTTGGACAGCATCAAGCTCACTGACCCCTGATGTGGAAAGAGGAAGGAAAGAAAAAGAGAAGGGTCCAAAATAGCTGGACACTCGGGGACTTCTGGGATACTGCCTTGGGCACAGGTGCTCACACCCAGTGGTTGTGGACTTTCACCTTCCAAGAGAAGCAGGGTGAGACTTTTAAACCCAGCCGTGGGTGTGAGGTACCGCTAACTGCTTCCCTTGATCCCCTTGGTGCTATTGTCTTCTTATTCATTATTATTATTATTATTATTATTATTATTATTATTATTATTATTACTGTGTAAATGTGTGTGATGTATATGATGTATGTGCATGATGTATATAATATGTATCTGTATGCATGACATATATGATGTGTGTGTGATATATATGATGTGTGTGTGTGCATGATATATATGATGTGTGTGTATGTGTGATGTATATGGTGTGTGTGCATGATATATATGATGTGTGTGCATGCATGATGTATATGATATGTGCATGTGTGATATATATGATGTGTGTATATGTGATATATAATGTGCATCTGTATGCATGATCTATATAATGTGTGCATGCATGATGTATATGATGTGTGCATGCATGTGTGATGTATATGGTGTGTGTGGATGATGTATATGATGTGTGTGTATGCAGATATATATGATGTGTGCATGTGTGATGTATATGGTATGTGATGTATATGTGCCTATACATGATGTATATGATTGTGTGTGTATGCAGATATATATGATGTGTGCATGTGTGATGTATATGGTATGTGATGTATACGTGCCTATACATGATGTATATGATGTGTGTGTGTATGCGTGATGTATATAATATGTGTGTATGCATATGGAGGTCAGAAGGATTCTGTAGTGTCAGCTCTCTTCTTCCACTTTTGTGTGAGCTCTGGGGATCAAACATAGGCCACCAGGCTTGCTTGGCAAGCATCACTACCTGCTGGGCCATCTCCACAGTCTGCTACTTCTCTCAGTTTTTCCTTCTCTCTGGCTTGGTCAGCCAGAGAGCAAGGTGACTCTTTAAAGCCAGCCTGTGCATGCCACAGCCAACACCTCACCCACATGTGTCATAGCTGCTGCACCCACAGAGTGATTTCCTGCCCAGACCCTACCTGGCATCTCTGTGCTTCAGTGTTGCTTCAGTGCTAGGCTGCAGCCCAGGCTTGCAGGCACCAGGCAGCTTCTGCCAGAGAGTCGCACCCCAGCCTATGCCATTCTTAAACCAGTTCATTTGAGATTTGAACTCATTTAGCAAATTCGACTTAAGCTGAGGGAACAGACTATGGAGATGGGACAATGACAGCCCAAGGTGATGGGCCCAGATCTGAGTGAACCCCGAGGCACTGTCTCTGCTGGGTGACCTTGGGTACAGAAGTCCCTAAAGCTCCCCTGCTCAGAAGTGCCCCAGAACTTTTAGAGTGAAGCTAACCAAGCAAACATCCAGACCCCTCCAGGTCTGACACTTAGCTTTCTGCATTTTTCCCTGTTCCATAAACAGGAAAAATTGAAATCAAAGGTGCAGCTGAGGGACTGGCTCCTCTCGTGTGGGAACTGTGCCCATCCAGCCTGCAGAGCAGATTCCGGCTTAGGCACAGGGAAAACACAGATGCTGGGATGGAGCTGTGGTTGCTGCTGGTCCTGCTTAGAGCTAGGGCAGGCTACTGCTGCGCTTCTCTTGCTGGAGGTAGGATGGTGTGGCCCTGTCAGCTCCCCCAGCGTGAGCCCCCTGCCTCTGTGAGGCCCACTTCCAGGGGACCCAGCACTTCTGCACCTTTCCTGCAGCCATGGGAAAGTAGGCTACACCCATTTGTGGCCTCCAGCAGCCCATTCGCCTTGAACTCCACAAGTCCACTTTCCCCAGACTACAAATAATAGCCGTTGCTTAAATTTTTAATCCCATTTCGGGGTTTCTTCTCCGCCTTTGGTCATTTGGTTCCCAGATAAAAGACACACAACTCTTATTATTTACAATAAGCCTTAAACTGCAGAAGAGCTGGGCAGATATCTACCCTCTATGCTATTAAAATTTAGTTTTCTATTGATAACCCCAAGTTATTACTTCTATGTTTTATCTGGGCTGCTCTTAACTCCTACTAGCCAACCCTCAGGGCCACATTTTCATGACTTGCCTAACCTTCTTCTCCCTCCGTGGTTCTCATCCCACCCCCACCCCTCACTCCCATCTCCCGAAAGCTCCAAATCCTAAACCCCACCTATGTCTCTTTTGCCCAGCTATTGGGTGTTGGCATCTTTATTTATGAATAGGTCACTTGGATCTACATACAAAATCTTTTGTCTCTGAGACCACGAAGGCTCGCCCCCCCCTCCCCGCCCCCGCACTTAACGTTACAGTATGCAACAAAAGACCAAACCTCAATAATTAGCCACGTCAGAAATCAGAATCCTGGCGACTGTGTAAGGCCACACAGCTGCTTGTTTCCCAGCGCCTGTGACTCCTCCATTCACTCACCCTCACACCCTTGCCTGGGGTTTCCCACATCTCTCCTCCTCTGCTGACAGGCCCCTCTCAACACCTTCCCTCTGACTAAGTCCTCACCCCCAGATAGTCACTGTCCCAGGAAACTTTCCCTCAGTCCTCTCCTACCACAGCTTCCCCACAGCAGGCATGGCTTCTTAAAATTTCCCATATTGTCTTTTCTGTCCCACTCAAAAAGCCTCTTGTCTTCTTCTGTGAACTCAATGTTCACTTCTGTGGAGGTTGAATAGTAACAAGCCTTATGCATAAGAAAGTCCATTATATAGATTAGGAACTGTCATGCTTACTATGGTGCCTTTAGGGAGCTCCTGGCAGGGGCACATTCATATTTGTGTCCTGGTGAGTGAGTGGATGGATATAAATGGATGGGTGGGTGGGTGGGTGGGTGGGTGGGTGGGTAGATGGGTGGATGGATGAAATATGCATGGATGGATGGGTGGATGGGTGTGGATGGATGGATGAAGAATGGGTGGATGGATGGATGAATGGATGGATGATGGATGGATGGGTTGATGGTGGATGGATGAATGAATGGATGGATGGATGATGGATGGATGGGTGGATGGATGGGTAGATGAAGTATGAATGGATGGGTGGGCAAAGGATGGATGAATGGGTGGATGGGTGGGTGGGTGGGTGGGTAGATGGGTGGATGAAATATGCATGGATGGATGAAGAATGGGTAGATGGGTGAATGGGTGGATGGATGGGTGGGTGGATGAATGGATGATGGATGGATGGATGGATGGGTGGGTGGATGAATGGATAGATGATGGGTAGATGATGATTGGATGATGGATGGATGGTTGGATGGGTTGATGGATGGGTAGTGGATGACTTTCCAGATATCTCCAGCTGAATAGAGTTTGCATACTGATTTTTGCAGGTGCACAAGGTACCCCTTGCCACCAGCTCACTCCTGTTCTTTGTCCTTAAGGCTATAATCTGCCTTACAGAAACCTATTCCTCTCTCCTCCTTTTCCTGACTGTTTTATTGAGATAAGTATGTGCAAATGTGGCCATGGAAACATCTATCTGAGAGTGAGGGCTTGGTCAGATGAAGGGTGAGGAGGAGGCCTGCCTGCAGAGGAAGAAACAAGTGTGAGGGTCCAGGGGAGGGCTTGAGGATGTGTGAGCAGGGAAGTCGGAGGGAGGGACTGAAAGGTGAGCAGTGGGCAGGAGACCAGACACTTCTCCCACGTTAGCTGTGGTGACACACATCTGTAGCCCCAGAATGTAGGGGTTAGAGACAGGAGCACTAGAAGTTCAGCTATTTAGGGAATGTAGACCAGTGTACCTATACGAGATCCTGTCCAAACCATAGGACCTGTAGAGATGACTCAGAGGTTAAGAGCACTGGTTGGTCTCCCAGAGGACCAGGGTTTAATTCCAAGCACCCACATGGTGGCTCACAGCTGTCTGTAACTCCAGTTTAAGGAAATACGAGGTCCTTTCCTGGTTTCCTCAGATACCACGCATATACATGGTGCACAGCTATGCATGCAAGTAAAATAGCCACATATACGAAATAACATAAAAATAAAGATAAGTAAAGAATAAACTAAGGATTATCTAAAACAAAACCCAAAACCCACATAGCTCAACCTACAGGATGGATGGAATGCACAGGACAGCTGTTTAATTTTTTTTTTCATAAAAGCAAGAATGAAGAAGAACCCCCTGGGGCCAGTGGGAAGACTCTGGCTAAAGGGCAGTAAGGAAAAACCTGCTGCATCCTGTTGGCTTGAGTTCTATCTGGAGACCATATTGTAGAAAGAACTGACGCCAGCAAGTTGTCCTCTGACCTCCACATGCATGCTGTGGTTCATATGCAAGCACACACACACACACATACACACACACACACACACACAAGTGCACATACACCTATGCACACAAAACAAAATGTTTCTAAGTTTTAAAATAAGAACACCTCTCCTTTTATGTGTGAACTCTAGCTGCCCGTGTGCCCACCCACAAGAAGCAGAGACAGTCGTGTGTCCTGCATCATCCCTAAAGTATCCATGCCAACGTTTCCAAATTAACACGCTATTAAAAAATAGTTTGCGAGCCATCCTTGACGACCGCTGGACAGCTGTCAGGTTGCATAGCTGCGGCGGTCAACTGCTTCCATGTGTTATTTTCAAAGCCCTGAGCACAGTGGTGCCAGGAGCCTGGGTGCACAGTGATGACTCACTGCCTGCTGTCACCATGGGGGGCTGCTGTGCTGGCTCCCCTCCCTACGTGACACACTGGCTATGACTCGCCTCGCTATGTCCTCCCATAGGGCCTTTATATGGGAGTCCAACTCTGCATAGAGGGAGGTGGCCTTGGAAGAGGTGACCCTTGAACTGGAAGCTAGTCAGGAAGAGATCTGGTGAAAGAATGTTCTGGGTACGTGGAATGGCAAGGGATGAGCCCCGGGCTGGAAGCATTATGGAAATGTCAATCAACAATATGGCTGGAAGACCATTAATGAGGGCAGGATCAGCAGGCCTGAGGGTGGACCGTGGGGCCTCAAAGCCACCGGGGGGCTTAGCTGGTATCCTAATGCAGTTGTGAGCAATTCCAGTTTTTAGACAGACTTAGATGTGTGTGTGACACACACACACACACACACACACACACACACACACACACACACACACACAAGTCTTATATTATTCTTGCTGGAGACCAAGAAGGGATATGTGAGTCAAAGATAGATGGGGAGCAACCCCAAGAGCCCGAGGGACTTTGAACAGGTTATTAGACCTCGCTGATCCTCTATTTTCTTACCTGTAAAATGAAGATAAGACAGCCCACATCTGAAATATTCTGGGAGTTCGTGATGTAAAATGTCTGAGCACTCAACTTAAAAACCAAGTCTCATCCCATATAATTCACTCTGTTCCGAGAATTACCACGTGGGGTTCGCTCCTCTTCTGCTGTTGCTGTTGCTGTTGCAGTGTTTGGTTTGGTTTGACCTTTTGAGACCAGGTTTTCTATAGGCCAGGATGACCTTGAACTCCCAGCTTCCACCTCCTAAAGCTTGAATCCATTACAGGAACCGGGCCACCTTGCCTGATTCCTTCTTCTTGTGTAACAAACCGGAATTGTCTCTCTTATTAAAACTTGGTGACCTACACTAGGGGAATTTTTGTTGCCTACCCAGCAGACGTGAAGCCCTAGGTTCCATCCCCAGTACTTCAATTAATTAATTAATTATCTAATTAATTCATACTTTGATTAATCACTTGGCTATTAATTGGTTAATTATTAATTAGACACTTAATTAGTTGTTTTATTAATTGGGGAATCATAATAATTGCCTGTTTAATGTTCCAAAGGCACTCTGTGCTATTTATAAAGAACTACTATACAGAAGGGACTCGTTCTGTGACACACTTAGAGGTTACTTTTGCTTTTCAAGACGTGGCCAGGCGGCAGGCAGGCAGGCAGTCGGAGGAAACCAACCAACCGTATCTCAGGAATGAGGCAGCTGCTGGTGATCCAGCGCAGCTGTGGGTGCCCTGAGGGGCAGATGTTTCCTGGCTTGGATGATCCTAAAGATCCATTGCTCTCTGGAAATGCCCCTCCTCCCCAGAAGAAGCCACAGCTGCTGGGACAGTGTGACACTCACGGGGAACCAGATAGATGCTGCACGCTTCAGTGGCAAGCCTCCCTTCAAAAGCACTTTGAGTAGATTTCACAAGAGTGGTGAAGGGTGAAAGCCAGCGTTTGCTTTTCATTTTCCCAAAATAAATAGTTAAGTTGCAATTTTCTCTTCCCTCCCCCTCTCCTTCTCCCTCTCCCCCTCCCCCTCTCTGTCTCCCTCCCCCTCCCCTCCCCCTCTCCATCTCCCTCTCTCTCTGTCTCCCTCTCTCTCTCCCTCTCTCTTATTTTTGAGACAGGATTTCTCACCTCAGAGCCCACTTCTAGGACGTACAATGTGTCCCATGGTGGCTTCAAACTAACAGTAATCCTTCTGCCTCAGACCCCTAAGTAATAAATAGAATTACTAATAAGTAGCTTTCAACAAGGTAAAATTGTGACTCTCCTACAGAAATAGAACAAGTTGCCAGGTGTAGTGGCTCACACACTGTCCCTGAACTCTGTGGAGACAGGAGGATCAGAAGTTTAAGGTCAGCCTAGACGGCAGAGAAGCAAAGTTTGAAAGCCAAACAAAACCTCTAGAAAGGATCCCGTTGCTTTACCAAGTCTGAGCCTTTAGTCAACACGCAACAAGAGTCTGTAACCCTGCCCTTTAGCACATCAACCCAGCTGGTTTCTGCAGGCCTCCATGTGAAACAATGACACCACATTCCAGGGCAATTCCAGCATTTATCTGGTTCCAGCTCTGTGAGCATTCCTTCTACATTGTGCTTAAAGGGCCACCACAGTGTCACAGGAAACTGCCTGTCTCCCACTCTAGACAGAACTAGGTGTTCCTGCTCTGACTTTTTATCTCCTAGAGACTCAACAGCCCCAGCAGCGTGTGGCTCTGCCCTGTCCATCATGAAACCAACCAAGGGCTAATGTGGGCCCCGGGGGACACAGCTGAGAGGGAGGAGGGTGTGAACCCTGCTCTCGTGGGAGACAGTCAGAGGGATGGTTGTCCTCTGTGAGTTAGAGACAGACATGGGAAGATCCTAAACAGGCTAGAAGAACCAGTTTGGTTTGCAGGGTGGCATCAAAGAACACTTTTTCTCAGGAAGTGGCATTCATGAAGAGTCTAGAAGCGTGGAATTTCAATGGGTGAAAAGCTGCTGGTGTGTTTGGGGGTGGAGGGGAGAGCGTGGGCAGGACCGAAATCCTCAGCCAGAGAGACCATGGAAGGCTGGTGGGGAAGTATGGGAGATAGAAAACCACAGAGGGCCTGGAAGCTTCTGGACCCCAAGAGTGCCTAGGCACTGAAGGATGGTTGGGGGCGGGGAGGGGGCAGGGTCAGTGCCACGTGACAGCAGCATTAGGTAAATGTTTGCTGACCATCTGGAGGAAGATGTGTTAACATATGGAAAGGGTAGTCGGAGCTGCAGGAGTGCCAGTTCTCAATAGGAAAGTCCCTGTGTTTGTGGTTCACCATGGGGGCCAGGGGAAATCTCTGCAGCCATGCTGTGACTCTGCAGGACTCATCACCTGTCTGGACCAATAAACTCTTCCAGACAGGTAGGGTGGGCAGGGAGGTGACCCACTTCCCAAGATGAATAGAAGCCACCCACCCACTCACAGGGCAGTTTGGACAGTCTAAGTATTTCCAAGAATAGGTTAAGAGGGAACAAAACACCCATAGAAGGAGTTACAGAGACAAAGTTTGGAGCTGAGACGAAAGGATGGACCATCTAGAGACTGCCACACCCCGGGATCCATCCCATAATCAGCTTCCAAACGCTAACACCATTGCATACGCCAGCAAGATTTTGCTGAAAGAACCCTGATATAGCTGTCTCTTGGGAGGCTATGCTGGTGCCTGGCAAACACAGAAGTGGATGCTCACAGTCAGCTATTGGATGGAACACAGGGCCCCCAATGGAGGAGCTAGAGAAAGTATCCAAGGAGCTGAAGGGGTCTGCAACCCTATAGGTGGAACAACAATATGAACTAACCAGTACCTCCAGAGCTCGTATCTCTAGCTGCATATGTAGCAGAAGATGGCCTAGTCGGCCATCATTGGGAGGAGAGGCCCCTTGGTCTTGCAAACTTTATCTGCCTCAGTACAGGGGAATGCCAGGGCCAAGAAGTGGGAGTGGGTGGATAGGGGAGTGTGGGGGGGATATGGGGACTTTTGGGATAGCATTTGAAATCTAAATGAAGAAAATACCTAATTAAAAAAAAAAAAGATGCTTCAAAAGGGAACAGATATGACTCAGCAACTAGGTGGGCCGGCTGCTCTTTCAGAGGACCTGAATTTGGTTCCTAGCACCCATTGGACAGCTAACACCTGTCCCTGCCTCTTGGATGACCCTTAGACACTTCACACACACACACACACGCACACACACACACACACACACACACACGCACGCATGCGCGTGCAAAATGTTTTTGTAAAGCTAAAATTTAAAGTATTTTTGGCAAACACACTAAAAAAGCATGTCCCAGACATGCTCTTCAGGGAAGGGACAGTGAAGACGGATGCAAACTTTGTCACGGTGCTGTCACCTTGTCCCCTCCCACAGCAGTACTCAGTATGTGCCTACCACAGGCGAGGCACACACTCTACCACTTATTGCTATTTTTTAGACAGGGCTCACTAAGTGGTCCAGACAGATCTTGAACTCTCAATCCTCCTGCCTCAGCTTTCCGAGTGCTAGAACTGCAGGTGTGAGCCACTAGCTAAGAGACATCCCTTAAGCTTCTCCTGTATGCCCGTGCCCGAGGCAGATGCTAGAGACAGAGTAATAGATAAACAAAATGTATTTATTTCATGTGCGTGTATATAATACATGTGTTTGCAAAGCACATTAATAATAAATAATAAATAGGTAATTTAATAATAGGTAATTCTAGTAATAATAGGTAACACTACTCTTCTCATTTCATCCATAAGGAAATGGGCTCAGACAGGGTAGATAATGTACTCAAGGGTACACAGCTAAGAATTTCAATCTAAAGGTGGTATACACAGGACACAGCATGTGACATCATGCAGCAGGCAAGCACGAAACTCCAAGGAGCATAGCCCCTTTAATAAACAGGACTTTGGCTGAAATGTGTGTCATAAAACACACCTGCGTGTAACCACGAGGGTCATACTGTCTGAGAATTTAAGAAAGGGCTTATTAGGGCCACTCAGCTTGGGTTTGGGGTTGCAGGCAAAGCACCCCAGAGGATGTGGCATCACCAGAAACCCTGAGGATGGGAAGTCTCAGCCAGGAAAAGAGCAGGGTCAGAGCCTCTGGGGAGGGTGAGAACACAGCTTGGAGACTTGTGCTGCAGTTTCTTGGTGGCCTGGTGCAGCCATGGGCAATAATAGGACAGCCTCGGCCAAGGACTCTAACAGCGCGTTCTCTCCTCCAGACCCTGTTGGCCAGGGCACTCTACGACAACCATGCTGATTGCTCCGACGAGCTTGCTTTCTCCAGAGGGGACATCCTGACCATCGTGGAACAAAATGTGCCAGAAAGCGAGGGCTGGTGGAGGTGTCTGCTCCACGGGAGGCAAGGCCTGGCTCCAGCCAACCGCCTCCAAGTCCTCAGAGAGACCCCTGCAGACAGACCCTGTCCCCTGCTCCCGAGAGGCCCAGACACAGATCTCACCAGCTCCGGGGCGCCTTACCAGGTGCAGGACTTGATCTCCCCGCCACCCCAGGGACCTGTGTATGAACCAATGAGGAGCTGGGTGGAGGGGCCGTCACCAGCGACTGCCCAAGTCTACGAATTGCCTGAGTCACCTTCCAGTGCCAGGATCATCTGTGAAAAGACGCTGAGCTTCCCCAAGCAGGTGAGTGTTGTCTCCGGATGAAAGCATGGGTAAAGGGTACTGGGATACCCAGGGGCTTCACTACACTGCAGTCATCACCATTGCATCAGATTAAATGTGCAAAGCAGGACCTCAGAGCCCTACTGAGCATGCCCAAGACCCAGCCCCACTTCATGCACACGCTTAGCATCCCCGTGACTGCCCGGCTCACCAAGACTGACCAACCTGTGCCATCAGTTGAAGGTGTGTGCAGGAGTTTGTTGGCTATTCACAGGACCCCACGTCACAGAGAGCGCTGGAGACAAGGGGAACAAGGGATGGCTTAATTCACACCATGTTAAGGCCAGGGCATCACTCATAACGTTCAAGACTCGCATCTGCCTCCCCCAGACAATTAACTTCTAGAATTGTTACAGAAACATGCAAGAGGGTCAAATAGAGATCAGAAGGGGGTTGGAAGTGACCACATTGGTGCTAGGGAAAACCCACAGGTCCCCAAGTGTTTGCAGGGGAGAGTGTTGGGTACAGACATTTTGAAAGATTTTTTTTTCCCCTCCATTTACTTATTTGGGACCTGAGCATGCCTGGGTCACTGCACATTTGCGCAAACCGGAAGACACTCTCAGGTGTTGGTTCTCTCCTTCCTTCATGCGCAGGTCCCAGGGACAGGCAGGGTGGCATGTGCTTTTCTCTGCTGATTCATTCCTACCCCAACCCCCAAACTTTGTCCCAGAAAAATCATCTTTTGTCCCTGTCATCATGGTGAGCTTAATTCACACAGGGATAAGAAATGTTTCTATGTGGTTGTTCTAAAAAGGAAGACAGAATCCTTTAATGAAGGATTAAACCTTGGTGTGTGTGTGTGTGTGTGTGTGTGTGTATGTATGTTCTTGTATGCAGATGAACACATGGACTGGAAAGACCTAGAAGAACCCACACAGGTAGTTCTCCTCAGGAAGTAGAATTGAGTAAGGAGAAAATTAAATAAGAGAGTGGCTGGGCATGGTGGCGCGCGCCTTTAATCCCAGCACTCGGGAGGCAGAGGAAGGCAGATTTCTGAGTTTGAGGCCAGCCTGGTCTACAAAGTGAGTTCCAGGACAGCCAGGGCTACACAAAGAAACCCTGTCTCAGGAAAAAAAAAAAAAAAAAGGCAGTAACAGGGACCTTTCTTTCCTTTCTTTTATTCTGTCCATGTCCCCAGCACCTTGAGTGAGGCAGGTCCTCAATAAATATTTCACGAAAAAATAGATCAGGAAGATGCTGGGTGCCCTGGGGGACACGTGGACACCTGTGAATTTTACAAGCAGAGGGAAGCTGGAGCTTGAAAAATGTGTGGTCACATCGTTGGGGCCTTAAGGAAGGAATTTAAAGGCGAAAGGAACCACTCACCTCACACCCCTGGCTTCCTGGGGCTTTAAAATTACAGTGCAAGCAGCTTGGAGCTGAAGCTCGGTTGGTAGAGTGCTTACCTGGTATGCTTGGTCTATCCCAATTACTGCATACACCAGGCTGGGTGGGGCGCGGCTGTAACCCCAGCACTCAGGAGATAAAGGCAGGGGGATGAGGGGCTGGGGAACAGCCTCAGCTATGTAGTGAGTTTGAGGCTAGCTTTTGCTACATGAAGATTTGTCTCACAAACACCAAACACACAAACAAGACCCCACTGGCCTCAGTGTTCAGTGACAATAGGCCTCTCCTAACCCTGACACTCAAATAGCACATCTCGCCAGGCCATGAAGCCAACTGATGTCCTAGGAAACTCCACGTAGACAGAAAGACAGACCGCTGCCTCTGATGTCTGTGTGGCAGGGTCCTGAAGCACTGCTCACAGCTTCCAACACTGCCCGGAAACAGGAACTGTCCCTTCAAACATGTCAAATACTTCATATTTTCCAAGGCAAGACAGTTTCCAAGCACAGACAGTTGTCACACACAGGTGCTGGCTGTAGCCCCCAGACACTGCCACAAGGTGGGCCCTATTTGTCTTTTCTGGAACAAATTATCCCAGCACCCAACTGCTTGCTGTCTGAGCCACTGACTCAAGACAGGCTTTGGCGGTATTTCTTTAAGACCAAGTCATGTGGGGTGGAGACATGGCTTCTCAGGTAAAGAAAGGCTCCTACCAAAAAGAAGCCCGGTGGCCTGAGCTTGATGTCCAGAGCCCACATTGTGATCAGAGGATAGACTCCACAGTTGTCCCCTAGCCCCACAGGTACACTGGGACCCCCATGTGTGCACTTACTATAAATAACTGAAAGTGCAGAGAAGAAATCACGCCAGACCGTTTTCATTTGCATTGTCTTCCAAAACCACTGAAGGGGGTCGGGGTTGGGGGGGAAGGCCAAGTTCCATCTCACTCCCGAAAGGAAAGCAGATGTGATGCCCACTGATGCCAAGACCCCTCAGGACCCAGCACAGGGCCAGGCTCTACTGCTGAATAAACGAAGTGACTCAACCCAACAGTAGCCTGTTCACTGGGAACTGACACGATACGAGGGGAAACTGAGTTTCCCATCACAGCTTAATCCAGGAGGATGGGTACTGTGCGAGCATTGAGATCTGTCTTGCTGAAGCGAAGCCTGTCAGAGTATGCATCCTTGGAGGGGGCGGGGGGGGGGGTGCTGTGGTGAACAAGAGAAACCACAATGGCTGGAAGGAAACTTGGATCCTCTGTCTCCGAGCAGGTTCTCCCAGGGACCGCAGAAAACCCCTGGGGAATGGCCTTGCCTTTCCTCCTTCAGATTCTCTCCGTGTCTGTCCTAACTACATTCCGGTTTCCTCCTCCTCTTTCTCTCCTCCCTCTCCCCTTCCCCCTCCTCCCTTTCCCCTTCCCCCTCCTCCTTCTCCCCTCCCCCTCCCCCTCCCGCTTTCATTTTAAAAAGCTATTCTAATCCAAGGGCACCCCCCACACACACACACACACACTTTGATTTCAGAGGCAGCTACTATCAACCCAGGGCATTGCAAACTCTCCAGTACCTTCTGTCCCTTTCTTCATGAGCTAGGAGTGTATTGGACTGACCACACCTAAGGTCAGCTCCTAGCTGTACCTTTAGGAGATTCTAAATAGTTTCCTCTACCTCCCCAAAAGACAAGAGCCATACACCCCAGAAGAGTAGCCAGCGATTGGTTGTGAATGAAGACAGGCATGGATGCCTTCCCTGCTCAGACATCTGCCATTTATCCCTGAGTTTGAGGCTGCCCAGAAAATGTGTTCCAATCAGGAGTTCCAGTCAGGAATACATAGAATTAGGTGAGTCCAAACCCAGCCCTCTGAGCTGTTTCTGCCACAGTTTGCATGTTCAAGCCACAGCTGGAGAAGGACATGTCATGGGCTCCTTTGATACCAGTGCCAGGCTCCCGAGGTTCAGAGTGGCCCAGCTTGAAAAGCCAAGGTGGCTGGAATGCACCACTTTTTCTCAAGTGGTCGTGAGAGTTTCATCTCTGCGCCAGAATCGGAAGTGTCCATCCAGGGGATGCCTCTGGGGACCTTTGGATTCCAATAGCTCTCCTTTCTACACAAGATGAAATTGATTCCTGAGAGGTCAAACCGCCCGTCCCTGGTGAGCCCAGTGGGAACCCAGGGTGGGAACTAACACCTTCAAGCCAGTCTGTGTCCACCTTACTCTGAAGGCAGACCTTTATCCTCGGTGTCTCTGTTCTCTGTGGCCTTTTTTATGTGACCCTGGCTAAAGCTACTCTTTTTTTTTTTTTTTAAAGCATATATATTTGGTTATCTAGAAAAGTTTTTCCTCTTTTTTTTTTTTTAAATCACATTTTATGTTTATGGAGGTCAGGGGACAACTTGTGGAAGTTTGTTCTCTTGATTTACCCATGAGTCCTAGGAACCGACCTTAGGCCACCAAACTTGGCAGCAAGCACCTTTACCCACTGAGCCATCTCGCTGGCCCCAAAGTTATTCTTTCTATAGAGTTTTTGTCAATTTGTCTTCTCCAGACGCTGGAGGCACAGCCCAGCTACTAGTATCCACAAGGAGAAATCAAAACCAGCTTCCAGAAGCTCCGCGCCTTCCTCCTGTAGCTTCCGCTCTTCTGTGTTTTCTTTTACTTTCCATTCCAGCTTCCTGTATTCAATGTGGAAACCCCGCTTAAACACGCATGCACGCACAAAACCACACACAGAACACACTTCCATTCTGAGAAGGGACACTTTGGTATTTCAAGTGTAAGGGGACAGATTTCTTGCTGACAGCCTTTTGGAAGTGCCTCTCCTGCCTCTGGAAACCACAGCACTCAGGCCTGTTCCTTAAATGCTATCTGGAACTTAACATTTTCCCAAGAAACATGGGACAGTTCTGAAGTGGCACACACAGGAAAGTCCCTGAGTGGACTGTTCTCACAGTCACATGTGACACACAAGGTCATCCATTTGAAGTTCTGCGGCTCTGAGCAAGGAAAAGCTTGGGAAAGGTCTATGGAGGCAGGGACAGGGAAAGCTGGATATGGATTTAATTCAACATGTAATCTAACCAACCATTGATGAGTTTGGTCCTGGGCCAATCAGCCTACGATACCAGGGACAGAACTAGGGTTTGATTTTTCTAATATGTAGGTGTGTGTGTGTGTGTGTGTGTGTAAATGAGATTGTGCCCATAGACATGTAGAGGTCAGAGGTCAACATCAAGTTGTCTACCTTGTTTGGTTTTTGCTATTTTTTTAAACATATTTTTTAAGATTTATTTATTTATTTTATGTATATGAGTACACTGTAGCTGTCTTCAGACACACCAGAGGAGGGCATCAGATTCCATTACAGATGGTTGTGAGCCACCATGTGGTTGCTGGGAATTGAACTCAGGACCTTTGGAAGAACAGTCGGTGCTCTTAACTGTTGAGCCATCTCTCCAGCCCCGGTTTTTGCTATTAAGGCCACATTTAAGCAGAGCGTGGTGGGACGTGTCATTAATCCCAGCACTAAAGAGGCAGATGCAGGTGGGTCTCTGTGGGCTTGAGGCCAGCCAGCCTGATCTCCGAGCAAGTTCCAGGCCAGCTGGGACTAGATGAGTGAGATCTGTCTCAAAAACAAACAGAAAACCCCTCCCCTACATTTATTCGAGGCACTCGCTTGCCACAGCAGTGCGTGAAGGGCGGAGCTTGCTTACTAGAATCAGTTCTCTCCTTCCACTGCGTGAGTTCTGGGATTGAGCACAAGTCATCAGGCTTCGTGGTGAGCGCCCTTACCCAATTAGTGAGCCTTCTCACCAGCCCTACCTTGTTCTTTGAGACAAAGTCTCTCACTTGCTTGGAACTTGCCCTGGATGGCCAGAGACCCCCACCTCCTCAGTTGTTAGGGTTACAAATAGGTGCAGACATAGTCAACATTGTTTGTTTGTTTGTTTGTTTGTTTGTTTGAGGACGGTTTCTCTGTGTAGCCCTGGCTGTCCTGGAACTCACTCTGTAGACCAGGCTGGCCTCAAACTCACAGAGATCCTCCTGCCTCTACCTCCCAAGTGCTGAGATTAAAAATGTCTGCCACCATTGCCTGGCAAGCCCGGCTATTTTTACATGGGTTCTAGGGATTGAAAGGCAAATAGTTTACCAACTGAGCCATCTCCGCAGCCAGCGTTCAGAAGATTGCTGAACCCGGGTTCTGGGAGTATCGCACAAGCAGTTGCGAATGTGTAATTTGAAGGAAAGGTGGGATTTATTGGGTCAGCACAAGCTTAGGCTGCAAGGTCTATCCCTGGAAACCATGAAGTGGAGATGGGCGGAACGTGAGGCTAGACCTTCTTGTCAAGCTTGTGAGGAGACGCGCCCGCCTCCATGCGTGTTACTCGGGTTTCCAGGTGAGAGTGGGTGTTTCCTTTTTAGGACAGTACTTTAGAAAGTCCAGCTCGTGGGAACCTTGCCCCTTGTGAATAAGCAAGCAGTTGCCATATAAAGTGGGTTGGTTTGACCCTGGGCAGCTGCAGTGTGTGCCTGGACAGACGCATATATATGGCCTCACAGCAGCTTTATCCATGCCCGTGACAGAAGTGGAGAGACGGCCAGGAGAGTTTTTATGCACGGCACAGTCCTGGGCTATGTGCCTTCATTCACCAAGTCATCCCGAGGCTGGGTCCTAGGGGTAGTGACAAATACAGGAAGCCTGACCTGGTCCTCGGAAGCTGCTCCTCAGCCTGGATTATATCTGCTGCCCTAGCTCCATATTCAAATCCCGAACCCTCACCTCAGTGATCCAACTTGGCAAGTGCCCTATGCAATGCCTGGTTCCTTAGGACCTAGCTAGGCGGTTCACCCTCATTTGGGCTCTCAGTAACTTTCCTCTCTTGCCTCACTCCTCAGCCTGTGGCCTTGGTAGGACGAGTCCTATTTCCTTTTTCCTTTGTTCTGGAGTCCTGGCAACAAGTATTCATCAGCCTATTAAAACCAAACCAAACCAAACCACACCACACAACCACACAACAGGGCTGGAAGTGGAGCTCTGTTGGCAGAGCGCCTGTCTAGCATACATGAAGACCTGGTTAAGCCCTGGGTTTGATCCCCAGCACCGTGTAAAGCTGAGTGCAGTGTGGTACACACCTGTATTCCTAGCCCTTGGGATGTGGAAACAAAAAGATAGGGATTTAAGGTCATTCTTGACTTCCTGGGTTGTTTGGGGCTGGCCCCCAATCATGAGACAAGTTTGTCTCTACTGCAGGCTCCCAGGGCCTCCTCTGCACCAGATTCACCAGGCATACGCACCAGAAATGCATATTCTAAGCCACTTCTCAGTTGAATCTGATGGAGACACTGCAGCCCACCTTGTAAGGAAGGCACGCCCATCCCCGCGGGCTCCACCTGTAAGCGTCCCATGTTACCTAGACTCCAGCAGTGACTTCCAACAGCGACATGACGCTGCCGTTTATAAAGCTCATGCTTGAGAATTGTATAATCAAGCTTTTAAAGCTTGCAAACAGATCTTATATTTCACTTACATCTGGGACTGTGTGTTGGGCTGCGTCCACAACACCCTCAGCCTGACAGCCTCAAGGGCAGACCCACCCGCTAGTGCAGACAAACGCTTGGTGGCCATCTTTGCTGTCCGGAAGGTGACTTTGTTCTTTTTCTCTCCAAGGCCCTCTCTGTGCTTCCCAGACCGACGAGGGCCTCGTTGCCGACACTTCCTTCCCAGGTGTATGACGTGCCTGTCCAGAGGCAGGGCTTCTCAACCCTTGAGGTGAGCTTCACTCTGCAAACCCTGCCCCAGCCTGAGGCTTGGTGCCATCTCTGGGTTCTCCACGCTGTTTGCCTTTGCGGCTTCCTTCATTCTGAAGGCTGGTTCCCTCAAGATAACTGCCGGTGTTTGTTTGGGTGACGGCTGGGATAAATCTGTGCTTGTACCTCTCTACCCCACCCCCATACCTTCAGCTAAGATGATGCCTTTTAAAGCATCGAGTCCGTCATCATAGTGAAGCTCATTATTATGTACAGTCATTATATGGTGATCAGAAACCCTTAGGTTGGAGAAGCAGCACATAGATAAAGTGCTTACAGGTGTATGGAGACCTGAGTATAGATCGGCAGAACCCACACAAAACCAGACACAGTACTGAGGCGCTCAGCCCAGTGTTGCTATAGTGAAATGGGAGGTGGGGACAGGGGAATCTGCAGTAGGGCCAGGTAGACAAAGAAGCAAACAAGAGACCCTGCCTCAGACAAGGCAGAAGGTTGTGGTCCTGGTACATATACACCCATGCTTACACATACACACCACACACACACACGAGAGAGAGAGAGAGAGAGAGAGAGAGAGAGAGAGAGAGAGAGAGAGAGAGAGAGAGAATGAATCACGACTACCAGCCACAAAGTGTTCAGGGATTTGTGTCTTTTTTCTTTTCGAGACAGGGTTTCTCTGTGTAGCCCTGGCTGTCCTAGAACTCACTTTGTAGACCAGGCTGGCCTCAAACTCAGAAATCCGCCTGCCTCTGCCTCCCGAGCGCTGGGATTAAAGGTGTGCACCACCACGCCCAGGGATTTGTGTCTTTCATTGGAGAAAACACTGAACTCGTAGGCGTTGTGTGGGAAAACCCTTGGAAAGAGAAGTTAAAGTTGTCCTACTGTGTGGTCTTTCCCTAGAGGCTGGAGAAGCAGCAGTTCTATGACATACCCACCAGCTCCCAGAAGGCTCTGCTCCACTCCTCCACCAGCCAGGCAAGTGTGAGTGCCAACCGAGCAGGGATGGGGCACTAGGGGACTAAGCATCCTCTGGGAACCTTATTAGTTAGATGGATTGTCTTCTTTCTGCTGCTGTGCTGAAATACTGAGGTAAACAGTTTATGGAGAGGGAAGGTACGCTGTCTCAAGGGTTCACAATTGGTTGTCTGGTTGCTTTGGAAACTGTGGTCCGGGGTGGTACATCTCAGAGAGAGAGCACAGGATGGAAGAAGATGCTTGCTCTATGGAGAGTAGGGAGCAAAGAGAAGAGAGAAGAGAGGGCTGGAGTCCCAGTATCCCCTCAAGCTGATGGCCCTGATGGCTCAACTTCCTTCTACTAGGCCTTATCTCCCAAAGGGTTCATTACCTTCTATCAGCGGCACAGGCTAAGGACCAAGCCCTCAACACCGAGGAACATTCCAAGTTCAAACTGTGGCACTTGGCCAGCACTCAGGTGCAGGGTCCCCATAACCAACTCTACTGCACTGGAAGTGAAACCCCTCCTTGCCCTGGTACTCAGGGCTAGGGCAGCGGGTTGGGGCATGGCTCTGTTGGTGAGCATTTATCTTGCAAGCATAAGGGCATGGGTTTGGATCCCCTGTGCTCACATCGTTTTTTAAAAGTGGAGCTGGCGCGAGTTGGCTAAGACCATTGTGCTGGTCTTCCTGAGGTCCCAAGTTCCCAGCATCCACATGACTGCTCACAACCATCTGTAACTCCAGTCCAGGGGATCTGATGCTCTCTGTTAGCTTCCATCATTAACACACACACACACACACACACACACACACACACACACACACACACACGGTACAAGTACATGCAGTCAAAAACCCATATACATAAAAATAATATTTAAAGTGCTGGGCATAAGTCAGGAGTCCCAGAGCTGTGGAGATGGAGGCCAGGGGATTGTTGGAGCTGGTGGACCAACAAGTCTAGTGAGTTTTAAATTCAATGAGAGACTCTTGTCTCAAAAAACAAGGTGAGGGGTGAGAAAGGAAGAAGATGCCCAATGTTAATCTCTAGCCTCCACACACACAGGCACACACACACACACACACACACACACACAGAAAGTGAGAAGGTGGGAGGGAGGGAGAAAGAGCACAGTATAAGCTATGTGGTGGTTTGGATATGTCATTTAACTTCCCCATGCCTGCATTTTTACTACAGATGTTCAGGACTATTCTGTGAGATAATTTGTATAACACATAGAGGAATAGGGGGAATCGTCCAACTTTGATGCGTTTCGACGATATCATGAGTGCTGTGTAGTGGTTTGTTAGATGCAAAAGAAAAGGTTCAAGGCCCAGTAGCAGGATCGGGACAAGTAGAGGCAACTCGGGGGTATGGGTGTGTTTTCTGAACTGAGAGGAAGAAAAGCAACTTGGGAAAGTGGGTGGGTGGGATTAGTTCCTTTGCTGTGACAAAATGTCATGACCAAGGTAACCTATAAAATCCAGCAGTCCATTGGGCTGGTGGCTCCAGAGGGTTTGACCCCAGGATGGCATAACGGAGCCATGGCAGCAGGAACAGTTGAAAGCTTACATCTTAAGTCATAAGCAGGGGGGCAGAGAGCGCACAGGGGATGGTGGAAGAAAGCTTTCCTTTGTGACCCATTTCCTCCAACAAGGCCACATCCAATCCTCCCAGACGGTCTGGCCAACTGGGAACCAAGCATTCGGATATAGGAGTCCATGGGGGTTATTCTAGTTCAAACCACCATGAGTGTGCAGACGGAGATGGGTGGCTGTGGAAGTGCAGAGAAAGGAGGTTTGACAGAGGATGAAGCCAGACTGGGAGAGCCCTTGAGTGACAAGAGCAATGGGGGTGGGGAGGGCACACTGAAGGAACCTGAGCAAAACAGTGCACTCGGATGTCAAGGGTCTGTCGGACTCTCGTTTGGTTGTTACTAACCGGGGACAACTTTGTGTGTGTGTGTTTTTTTCCTCCAGGGACGGGATGTTACATTGGCACCGACAATGGCCTTCAGACAAGGTGGTGGCTATAACCCGTTATCCAGCCCTCAGAAGTCAGAACGGATTCATGACACTCCGGTGTTGCTGGAAAAGGCCGATGTCAGAAATGTGTCTATGACCAGCTTCACCAAAGACTCAGGTTCCAGAGCCATTCCAGGCTCCTCTGCTGTCCACACTGGAGCTGTGGCCCTCTCCCCACAGCTGGGGAACACTGTGCAGAGAAAAAACAGCCTCCCAGAAGAACCTACCTATGCCTTCCCAACGTCCAGGGACCCACTGCCCTCTGATGCAGGTGGCAGCTACAAGGTCCCTTCCAGGTTTCTTATTCCCAGAGTGGAGCAACAGAACACCATGCCTAACATTTATGACACCCCTAAAGCCATGCAGGGTGTGTCTCATAACGCCCCTAAAGCCATGCAGGGTGTGTCTCTGGCTGGAAAGGAGCTGGAGAGAGGCAGAGAGGCTCCAGAAAATTCCCCCTGGATCTCCGGACAGACAAGTTTCCTGTCTCCTGACTCGGACCGATTATCTGTTGCCAGCTCAGACAGCAGGGCTAGTGTGGTGTCTTCCTGCTCCTCCATATCCATGGACTCCTCCTCTGGCTCCTCCTCAGAGGACTCCGTCAAGGAGCTATGGATGGACGTGGACTTTGCAAAGGAGACAGCAGTGTCTCTGCAACACAAAGTGGCCAGCTCGGCGGCGGGCCTGCTGCTCTTTGTAAGCAGGACTTGGAGGTTCAAAGACTCCTTGGAAACCAACATCCACAGAATCCGCAGGGCCGCTGACCACGTAGAGGAATCTGTAAGAGAATTTCTGGATTTTGCCCAAGGGGTTGGTGGGACCGCTTGCAATCTCACAGACAGCTACCTTCAGGCTAGAATTAGAGATCAGCTCCAGACAATCTCTAGCTCCTACCAGACACTGCTGGATGCCAAGGGAAGCTTGGACCGCTGCAATTGGTCCCTGGAAGTTCTTGTGACAGACAAAGTCCAAAACAGCCTGGATGACCTGGAGAGGTTTGTCGCCACTGCACGAATAGTTCCAGAAGACGTCAAGAGGTTTACCTCCATCGTCATTGCCAATGGGAAGCTCCTTTTTAAACAGAACTGTGAGAAAGGAGAGATGGACTTGAAGTGTGAGAGATGCATCCGGCCTCCCCAAAGAGAAACTGAGTCCTACCAAGAGAGCAGCCCCTTCGACAGGCAACCGACAACTGAACACTCCTTTGAACTAGCAAGGAAAAACAGAGTGAATGTCTGTTGGCAGGTAAGTCAGGGTGACAAACAGTACACAGGGGACTTCATCTGTTACCTGAACTGGTCATCACTGAGGCAGATGCTGGCATCATGTGCCTGTAGAAATGTGCACTTGCACGTTCATGGGGAAGCCATAGGATAAGCCTGGGTATTGTTCCTCAGTGTCTCTCACTGACCTGGAAGTGGCTGAGTAGGTTAGGCTGGCTGGACGGCAGTGCCTGGGGATCCGCCTCCCTCTGCGTCCCAGAGCTGGAGAGACAGGCTTGTGCCACCACACCCAGTCTTTTTCCATGGGTGCCAGTGGTTGAGCCCAGGTCCTTATACTTGCAAAGCACTTTACTGATTGAACTGTCTCCTGGCTTTTTTTGAGTGTGTGGTGTGCAGTGTCTGTCTCTGCCTTTCTCCGTCTCTTATGGTTGTTTGGGCTTTGTTTGTTTGGGGGACAGGATCTCACTATGTGGCCCTGTCCTGGAACTCACAGAGATACACCTGTTTTCACCTCTGCCACCTCTGCCTCCCCTGTCCCCCCTCCTGCCTCCTGAAGCCTGGTTTAGATGCATGTGCCCCCATGACAGTCACCACTCTTTTTACCCTTTATTTTGAGACAGGATCTCCCTAAGTTGCCCAGGCAAGCTTTGAACTTGGGTTCTTCCTGCCTTAGCCTCCTGTCCTAGATAGGGTTTCTGTTGCTATGACAAAGCACCATGACCAAAAGCAAATTCCAGAGGAAAGGTTCATTTGGCTTACACTGCCACATCATAGTCCATCACTAAAGGCAGCCAGGACAGGAACTCAAACAGGGCAGGAACCTGGAGGCAGGAGCTGATGCAGAGGCTATAAAGGAGTGGCTTGCTCTGCATGGCTTGCTCAGCCTGCTGTCTTATAGAACTTAGTACCCAGAGGGGAGGCACCCACACACACTGGGCGGGGGGCCTCCCACATCAATCACTAATTAAAAAACACCCTACAGGCTTGCCTACATCCCTACCTTATAAGGGCACTTTCTCAATTGGGGCGCCCTCCTCTCCAATGACTCTAGCTTATGTCAAGTTAACATAAAACCAGCCAGCACCCCTCCCAGGATGCTGGAGTCACAGGCCTGTGCTGCTGACCGCCAGATCTCTCCATGTTCCAGCTTGGAGTCGTAGTTTCTCAGAGTCAGAGGAGAACATGTATTCTTCTCTGGGCCAGACTGACCAGCCTGCAGCTCCAGGCACCCCGAGAAACATTGCTCTGGCTGGCTGCCTTTGGACTCCACAAGGAGATGCCTGAGTTTAGGCATCCTTAGACTGCTGAGGCCCAGCAAGTGACCATCCCAGCTCCTTCCAAGGTCCCTGCTGCTAGACGAGCATCGACACACTCTAGAAGTTGATGGTTGTTCATTTCTGTCCTGTCGGGCTACCCTGGCAGGCAGGACGCAGCCCTTGGCCACCAAAGCCAATAAATGAATCAGTAGGCAGAATCATGAACAAAATCTCACATTTAGGAGTAAACTTTTAAAGTGGGGCATGGTGGTCATGCCTGTAACCTCTGTACTCAGGAAGCTAAGGAAGGGGGTGGGGAGTTTCAGGCCAATCTAGGCTACACAGCAAGATCTTGAGGGGCCTTGGGGGGCACAAAACCCACCAACCATAAAAGCAAAACAAAAAAAAAGTGAACTTGAGCAGCTATCGTAATTTGAAAGCTATTCAAATTAGTGATTGGAAGATTTGATTTTTTTTTTCAGCAGTCACCTAACCTACAAGAGAAAGGAAAGCCCACCATGGAAGGAAAGTCAAACAGAAACCCAGACTTCCATGGCATGGTAAGTCGGAGTGCTCCCCAGTGCTCTGATTGTGATTCTGCCCTAGAGAGCTCTCCTTGGCTATGAAAATTCAGTGTTATAGCCTACTCCATGTTCAAGGCCTCCATCTGTCTTTTGCTTTCTTTAGTAGTGGAAGGACACCTGGACACCCAGGGTAGAGCATCAGCCCCTGAGTATCAGGGGAAAAAATTTAGGTATTGTTTGGGGTTATCATGAGTAGCACCAACATGGCATTTAATGACACTGTCACACGTCTTGTGATAATTGTCTCTTCCCCTCTTTCCTTTCTTTGTACTTGGAATTGGATCTAGGGCTCTGTGCAAGACAGGCAAAGACCACCACTGAGCTACACCCTCACCTGGCATCCCTTTCATGTCTCTGATGATGAGCACAGTAAAGCACTTTGGCTCAGGGGTTAGGTATCTTCATGGTATCTTTGACACTTGATCCACGTCTTTTAAACCAAAGATGTTATCACTGTTTGTCTTTACTGGCTGTCTTCTATTTGTGGCAGGAGGCAATTTTCCGTTTACCAACTTTAAATGTTTCCACTAAATTAACGTGCCAACATTGAGTCCAGGGCTAGCGACATGGCTCCATAGTAAGAGTGCTTGCTATGAATGCATGTGGACCTGAGTTCAAATCCCTAGCACCCATGTAAAAAAGCCAGGCATGGCTGGCCCCCATGTGCCTGTAACCCCAGCACTGGTGGGTGGGAGAGAGAGATTCTGGGAGCTCACTGGCCAACAAGCCAAGCCAAAATGGGGCCCTTCCAGTTCTCTGAGAGACCTTTCTCAAGGCAGTAAAACAAGGAAAGACCGGGGAAGAAACCTGGTGCCGTGTTTTGGCTTCTGAATGTATGTGCACCGCAATATCTGTACACCTACATACATGAACCATACATTACACACACACACACACCCCACACACATAAGCATAAACAGTGAGTCTATTTAAAACCCAAGTAAGAACCCAGACAACACTGAGAGGGTAAAGATGAAGGCTACAGAGCTGCCTAGCAACCAGGGTCCTGGAGAGAGCAAGACAGGATACAGATGTCCATTGACTTGGACAAGGTTATCTGCCTTCTCAGCAACAATTCTGGGCAAGAGCCCAATTCTCTCAGCGCTCTGCTCTCTAAGCCCTTATCACTCAGCTTTGCTCCTCCTGCTGACAGCCACACTGTTTTGTCCCACAAGAGGAATGCCTTGGCTTTCTCCAAGTCAGTTTCTGATCTCTTGGGTCTGGACAGAGGTGGAGAATCTGCATCCCCAGCAAGCCCAAGTTGATGGTGATGGGGCTGGTCCAGGGCCCACATCTGCACAGTGCTATTTCATACTAACAAGGCTTCCCCACTGGCCCATGTGTGGGATGCACCATTTGGCTTCCCAGGGGCCCTCCCTGCCTGCTAACTGACTAAGGCTCACAGCAGCCCCTCATTAAGAGATGGCAGCTTCAGCCCTGATCCCTGACCCAGGTACATTTTTCATTTTCAAGCCAAGATGCTCATGATGCAATGTCTGTCTTTCTGTCTGTCTGTCTCACTGGTTCTACTGTCTGCCTGAAAAACGGGGCTCATCATATAGGGCAGGCCAGCCTTGAATGGGCACTCTTCCTTCTGCCTGCAAAGAGTGGATTTAACATCTAGTTCCTCACCCCTAGAACACTGGAAAGTCGCAAATTTATCGTTATAGATGTGTTAAAATGTGATTCTTATGTCTTACAGAGCTGGATGAGTAAAATCGTACACACAACTGTGTTGCAATCTATAACAAAAGAATACATACAGAGCCGGGCGTGGTGGCGCAAGCCTTTGATCCCAGCACTTTGGGAGGCAGAGGCAGGTGGATTTCTGAGTTCGAGGCCAGCCTGGTCTACAGAGTGAGTTCCAGGACAGCCAGGGCTATACAGAGAAACCATGTCTCGAAAAACCAAAAAAAAAAAAAAAGAAACAATAACAACAAAAAAAAAGAATACATACAGTTGCATATGTAACAGTACTTGGGAAACACTGATATTTGAGCCTCATGTCTTCAATCCCAGCACGTGGGAGGAAGAGGCAGGCAAATCTCTGTGAGTTCCAGGACAGCCAGGGCTACACAGAGAAATCCTGTCTTACAAAACAAAACAAAACACAAGCAAACACTGACATTCAATTCACATTCAATTCAAGTGTCACAGCCAGCTCTGCATTTCCTTAACAAATCTGCCTTTTCTTTCTTTCTGTTTTTTTTCTTTTTCTTTTTTTTTTTTTTTTTTCATTTTTCGAGACAGGGTTTCTCTGTGTAGCCCTGGCTGTCCTGGAACTTTGTAGACCAGGCTGGCCTCAAACTCAGAAATCCACCTGCCTCTGCCTCCCGAGTGCTGGGATTAAAGATGTGTGCCACCACCGCTTGGCTTCTGCTTTTTCTTATAAGGGTTCTTGCAAATTGAGCCAAGACAGGAGAGGAAAGACAACCAGCATCCCGCTGGTGGTTCTAGTCCTTACATGTTTTCTCCTTCCTCTTCCCTAGAGTCCTCCCCCTCTTACCTCTCCATCTCCCAGTGGGCAAAACACCGAGAGGAAGATCCACCTGTCTAAGCATAGCAGACTCTATTTCGGAGCACTCTTCAAAGCCATCAGTGTCTTTGCAAGCAGCCTCAGCAACGGCCAGCCCCCCGAGGTCTTCATCACTCAGAGCAAGCTAGTCATCACAGTTGGACAGAAGCTGGTGGACACGCTGTGCAGTGAGACCCAGGAGAAAGATGAACGCAATGAGATCCTGTGTGGCAGCAGTCACCTCTGCGGGCTGCTCAAGGACCTGGCGCTGGCCACCAAAAGTGCAGTGATCCAGTACCCGAGCCCCAGTGCCCTGAGCCTCCTCCAGTCAGAGGTGGAGAGGCTAGAGCACCACTCTCGGAAATTCAGAGACACGTTGGAATGAAGCCTGCGGAGGTCCGCTCCCGGCCAGTTTCACACCCACCATTCTGTTCCGTGGAAAAGCCAATCAGAATGGCTGAAACAGCCACGGGTGTCAGAGCTGGTGTTAGTAAGTGGCTAAGCCTCCGAAGGCCACTGACTGACCACGAGGTCAAGAAAGAGAGGCAGGCGACAAGTCAAGACCTTGAGATGCTGAACTCACTGAGCCGAGGTGTTCAGCATCAACAGGGGCAGTGGCATTGTAGGAGCCACGTTTCGTGTCAGTCAAATGAGTGTGTGGCTTACAGTCACTCTACATTTGTTAGGTAGCGCCTAAGGTCAAGGTCAAGGAGTTGAAGAGACAGCAGTGTGAAACAGGCTCTGACCTCACAGAGGCACCATCTAATTGGGAAGACAGACAAAGGGACAGGCTAGACTAGTCCACAGTAAGCTCCAAGCCAAAGACTATATAGTAAGAAACTATTTTTTTAAAGCCTCCTGAAGAGTAATGAGTTTGCCTTTTTTCAATCAGTTGTTTTAGATGAATACTGTGAGATGTATACAAACTGTTTATGCACAAACACCTGTGTGCATGCACGCGTGTGCATGTGTTGCTAGAAACTTAATCTAGGGTTTCACAAATGCTAAGCATGTACTCTGCCACGAAGACTGATCCCTAGTCCCCCAAATGTATGCTGTTACTTCACCCCAAAGGTGACAATTATGTGCTCTGTTGAGTCCCCTACTAACTTATTTTGTGTTACAAATCCTGTATTGATCTGTTCCCCTGCTCAGTTAGATTAGGTTTATATTTCACTAGTCTCAAATCTGTTATATTATTTATCTATAATCTTGGGTTTAAACATACTTGCAAGGTCCTGATGGCTCAGGAGGTAGAGGCACCTAACCCCAGTCCTGATTTCCTGAGTTCTATCCCAGGGACCCACGTGGTGGAAGGAGAGGAGACTCCTGATAACTGTCTTCAGACATCCATGCACAAAATAAAACGAAACTTGTAATTAAAAACTTAAAACATACGAGCAAGCTGGCAGCAATCCTTTCTCTGAAAGGGCCTCTGAGCCGTGTCACCTGAGTGCTGGTACCAAAGTAAAGTGTTTGTTAAAGACACCTCCACTTTGAATGCATCTGCAAGTTTGTATGTGTCTATCTGGACTGGAAAGCAAAACCATCATTGGTGTATTCCCGGAGTGGGTCAGGAAGATGTGGCATGCAGACGACACCCACAGTTGGTCACAGCTGTGGAAGTGTTACCGAGCTCCTCATGCAAACCACTTCCGTTCTCTCTCCCCAAAGCTCTGCCTTTCACCTCACGTTACTATGGTTACCTTAGGCTTTCCCCCATGGGAGGGCCCTGTCCCTCCTGAGCACAGGATACTTTGACTGAAGAAGAAAGCATTCCCAGGTTGTGTCTCCTGCAGAGGTGCCAAGTCCAAATCCTGTCTTATCTGCATGTAGTGGGCACATGAAAATACTGGCTGGAGGGACTAGAACATGTGTGAAAATACTGGCTGTAAGGACTGAAGAGACGGCTCCGTGGTTAAGAGCTTGTTACTCTCACAGAAGACCTCAGCCATTTGCAACTCTACTGGCTCCTTAGACAGCAAGCATGAGAGTGACACAATACATACATAAATGCATATGCACGTACAAACATACATCCACACATATTCATACATGCAAACCCTCATACACTTTGAATAAACATAAATCCTTTTTTTAAATGTTGATGGGGGGGGCAGGGAGCACTTTCTGCTCTCCCAGAGGACCTAAGTTCAGATCTTAGCACCTTCATTAGGCAGCTCACAACTGCTTGCAACTACAGCTCCAGAAGACCCAATGTCTTCTAGGCTCTGAGGGCACCTGTGCACATACGATGCATACACACACACAACGTATGTATATATATAGATAGATAGATAGATAGATAGATGGGGAGGGGAGAGAAAGAGTATGTGTGTGTGTTAGTCAGGGTTTGTATTCCTGCACAAACATCATGACCAAGAAGCAAGTTGGGGAGGAAAGGGTTTATTCAGCTTCCACATTGATGTTCATCACCAAAGGAAGTCAGGACTGGAACTCAAGCAGGTCAGGAAGCAGGAGCTGATGCAGAGGCCATGGAGGGATGTTACTTACTGGCTTGCTTCCCTTGGCTTGCTCAGCTTGCTTTCTTATAACCCAGAACTACCAGCCCAGGGATGGCACCACCCACAATGGGCTGGGCCCTCCCCCCTTGATCACTAACTGAGAAAATGCCTTACAGCTGGATCTCATGGAGGCATTTCCTCAAGAGAGGCTCCTTTCTCTGATAATTCCAGCTTGTATCAAAACCAGCATAGATATGTAGTTTTTTAAAAGAAAGAGTTCCTCTGTGTAGCTCTGGCTGTCCTGGAACTCACTCTGTAGAGCAGGCTCGCTCAGACTCACAGACTCACCTTCCTCTGCCACCTGAGCGCTGGGATCAAACGTGTGGACCACCGCTAAGGCCTAGCCACATAATACATAATACATAAATAAATAATAAAAAATTTTAATGTTGAGTGTAGAGCTAGGTATAGAGGTATACATCTGTAATTCCAACACTTGGAAGGTAAGCAGGAAGATCAGAAGTTCAAAGCCAGCCTGGGCTACATGGGACCCCTCTCAGGAGACCAAAACAGAGGTGACAGAGGGGAGTGAATGGCGGTAGGGAGAAGGGGTGGAAAGGGAGCAGTTGGGGACTCTGTCTCAAGTAAACAAACAAGAAGCCATTGCCCCTAGCAGCTGCCATCTCAAGACCCTAAAATGAGGACCCCTGTGAGGCTTAGGCTCAGCCCCCTGTGGGGCTGGGGTGGAGGTGGGTTGTCACATTCTGAACGGCAGGATCTCACCTGTTAGGATCCTGCTGGGACAGAAGCTGTGCCCACTCCATCTTAGCAATGCAGCAAAACGCTGGGCTTTTAAGACAACCTGGAGCCAACTAGCCACGGGGCCTCCAGGGGTGTCAAGGGACAGTTTCCAGGTCCACACACACGAGTCAACTCCCGTGGGGGCAAAGTGGCTGCCTTGGATTATGACCAGAGGAGAGGGACTTCCCTTTGCTTATACTACCTTAGATCAGGTGCCTGCCCCGACAGTGTGAATAACCTTTTCACAGACACACACTCAAATTACTACTACTCATTCACCCACACAAACTCACTCACAAATACATCTCCTCCACATGCCCTGCTAGTCTCTCTTTCACACATTTCCACTGCTTTATGTGTGCGCGGGCACGGGCACACACACACACACACACCGAAACATACTCAAATTCCAATAACCCTAACCGCTGGCTCTGTGTGGCAGTGTGATGCACCCAAGGATTCCTCCTGTCAGCTCTGGGTGCAGAAATAAAGATTGGAGGTTCTGGGAGAAGAGACTATGTAGGTGGGTCTTAAGTAACCCTGTGACCTAATTAGTCACAAGGGGACTTACAGTCACACTCAGACCTATGCCTCACTTCTTTTTGTTTGGTTTTTTGAGACAGGGCTTCTCTATGTAGCCTTGACTGTCCTGGAACTCACTCTGTAGACCAGGCTGGCCTTGAACTCAAGAGATCCTCCTGCCTCTGCCTCCCAAGTGCTGGGATTAAAGGTGTGCGCCACCATCCAGGGGAAAGCAGATGGTTACACTGAATCACACTGTATGCGTAGTTTAGACGCAGAGAGCCATGCTTAGCCATCCTGAGAATGGTGAAAAGCCCTCCCAAGTCCAAGTTTCCATGTGCTGATCTAGAGCCACCCTTGGAGCTGTCTCTCCTAAGCCTGGCAGCCAGGCACACTGCATAGACATACGTCTGCCCAGAAACAAGGATTGGCAGCATCAAAAGAAACTGGCGCTCACTTCTACATTACCGACTGATCCATGTCATTTCAGTCCCAAGGCTGGATGTAGGGGTGAGCTCACACGTAGGCCGGATACAACAGGTTTGTATCAGAGCCAAGGAGCCTCTGAGGTTAGGAATGCCTTGCCTTTTACAATAGACCCTGAGCATAGCTGGTAGAGCTGTGTCTCTAAGACACCATTATTTATCTGATTTTCAGCAGCTGGCGATTGGGAAGCAGAGGCAGGAGAATTGCTACAAGTTGAGGTATCTCTATCTCTATCTGTCTGCTGGGTGGTGGTGGTGGTGGCAGTGCACACCTTTAATCCCAGAGCTCTGGGGGCAGAGGCAGGTGTAGCTCTGAGTTTGAGGTCAGCCTGAGCTAAAGAGCAAGTTCCAGGCCGCCCAGGGCTATACAGTGAGCCCCTGTCAAAAAACAATAGGTGTCTATTGGTAGATAGATGGATGAATTTTTTTCTTTAGCAAAAATAAAATCTGGTCTGCAATCTCGAGGACGAAAGTTATCTTTTAAGGTCGTCAGCTGCAGCACTCTTGAGAAGATAACAGATCAGAACAAAATGCTACATGGTCTGCTCAGATATGCAGAAATGGAAGATACACATTGCAAGGTTGGAGAGGCAGCTAGGAGCAGGGATGGGATGTAGCTGGAAGCAGGGAATACCACAGGGAACCAAAGGGTGAAGTCGGTCACTCAATGATAACAGTATCTATTTGCACTGGTTCTTTGGCTCTGCGATGTTCTAATGCCTCATCAACTTGAGCCCCGCCTTCCCCCAGTGACAGACAGCCTAGGAACCTGTGACCTGGGGCTGCTTTTCATAGTTTTACATTTCTTGAGTTCTGTTCAATCCAAGAACTGTCATCAAGAGACCCGGGTAAGTTGCTAGTGTGTGCTTAGCATGCACGAAGGAAGCCCTGACTCCATCCCCAGCACCTCACAGATGGGAGGGGGAGGATCGTCAGGATTTCGAGGTCATTTTGAGGCCACTATGTGAGACCTTACAAATCAAGCAAAGAAAGCCCTTGTCGACAAAGAGCAAACCTCACGAGAAACCCTGCAACGGCTGCAGATGCTTCCTTCTCTTTTTGCAAAGATGGCAGTGAGCCCGCCCAGACTCATTGCAGAAGACGGCCTGGGGCTTTAGAATCAAACGCATTCTCTCAGCTTTTGGAGGCTTCTTGTTGAATATGTTTTTTTCTAATAACCAACATTCTGTACCATTTCCTCCACAAGAAGAAAGAGGAAACGGTGGGTGGTGGTGACAGCAATCTGGCCTCGCTTACGTTCAGTCCACAGAGAGGATGGAAGTGGTGATGACCCACTGAGCAGCTTCCAGTGTGACAAGCACTGGGTGTCATGTATCCGTTTTGCTGCAAATACATTTTTTTTTTAAGAGAGGGTCTTGCTGCGTAGCCCGGGCTAGCTTCAAAAGCACCATCTTCCCATGTGCTAGGATTATAGGCATGTACCGCTCCCCAACAAATAATATTTATAAAACTCCTTGGGCCAGAGGGTGAAACAAGTCAGTGGATAAAGGTGCTTGCTGATCCACAGGATCCAAATAGTGGAAAGATAGAACCATCTCCTGTAAACTGTTCTCCAACCTCCACACCTGAGCTGTAGTCTACGTACGTACATGCATGCTGGCAAACCATTCAAACACATAAAATGAAAATAAGTTTAAAGACTTTTGAAAATTCTAATACACAGTTTTTGAGGCAGGAAAGATAGAAAGGAAAATTCTAAGGGACATAGGAGGCAAGGAAACTCTCACCTAGGTTAGTTTGAATTTTTCACAGAGAGAAGTGTGTCATAACTGACCAAATCATTTTTGTTTGCAGATTTATTTCTGTGAATTCAAGGCCAGCCAGGGATACACAGTAAGCCCCTGTCTCAAGAAGAGTAGAAGGAGACAGAGGAGGGGAGGAAGGAGTAGAAGGAGGAAGAAGAGGAGGAAAAGGGAGGAAGGAGGAGGAGGAGGAGAAGGAAGAGGGGGCCTAGAAACTGTATTCCTTTTAAAGAGATTCATTAAATAACTACATTAAGCCAGGCATGGTGGTACATCCCTTAAACCCCAGGACTCAAGAGGTAGAGGCAGCCATATTTCCAAGAGTTCTAGGGCCAGCCTGGTCTACATAGTGAGTTCCAGGCCAGACATGGCTACATAGTAAGAGCGTGTCTCAAACAAAAACACCAGGGCTGTTAAAATAATGTAAGAGCTGAGGCTCTGCCTCACTGGATATTGTGTCCGCCTATTACACACAAAGCCTTGGGGGGCATAACTGGGTGTGGTGGTGCACAACTGTGATCCCAGCATTGAAGAGACTGAGGCAGGAGGATCAGAAGTTCAAGATCACCCTTGGCTACACAGGCACTTCCACCTTTCCGCAAACCACCACCACTGCCAGACTATGTTTCCCTAAGGACAGAATACCTGTGAGCCTTTGGGGTTCTCTGAACCTGCACACTCCTCTCACCCCTAAACCGGGGCAACACAACCATGGCAGGAAACTAAGAGAGCCAGTTCCTAATTTTGTACTTAATTTTTGTTTGTTTGTTTTGAGACAGGGTTTCTCTGTATAGCCCTGGCTGTCCTGGAACTCACTCTGTAGACCAGGCTGGCCTCAGACTCAGAAATCCGCCTGTCTCTGCCTCCCAAGTGCTGGGATTAAAGGCGTGCGCCACCACCACCTGGCTTTAACCTTTGATTGATCTCTGCATTTTGTGGCAAGTTGCATCCTTTGAGCTATGAAATTTCAGAAGCCACAAAATCAGATGCAGAACTACTGTTAAGACACCTACGTGTGACTCTCTCCCTTGAAAGAGCCATCGACAAGTTGAGGGTGTTTAGTGTCATAAAGCTGAAGGCACAGTAAGTCACTTCTTAGGCCTGCAACCACCTAGGATCCCAGGAGCATTGGAGTCCCAGAGGACACAGCACTCCCCTAAGTGAGGGTGAAAAGGCAGAAAAGATGGTCATCTGAGACTATCTGGTCACTTTAAGCAGTGTGGGCTTCAGAATGGCCACCTTGCAGGACTGGTGTAGACACAGAAATGAAGGAGGCCATACTTATCCCAGGACTGCTCACTTATGCATACCATTTGCCCCTGTTGTTCCTCTGGGCCTACAGCTCATGTTAGTACCCCAAAGGCAGACTAGGGGGTCACTGAACCCCTTATTTGTTCTCTTCCCAATATGATCACCCTCCCCTTTCTCTGTCTGCACTAATCTCTGTAGCTGGTACAATGGGATGAGTGGCTACTCTAAGCTTGTTGGAGACACTGTAGCCCTAGCTTCTGCCCAAAATACATCTGGATACAGGGTGGAGAGGCGCTCAGTGGCTAAGAATGCTTGCTGTTCTTTGAGTAAGCACAGGATGGATTCCCAGAACCCCAGCAGCTCACAACCATATCAACTCCAGTCCCAGGAAGATAGAACACCCTCTTCAGGCCTCGACAGGCATCTGCAGTTAGGTAGCGCACAAGCAGGCCCACCCACCACGTCTTTTTTTTTTTTTTTTTTTTAATTTTATGTATTTGAGTACACTGTAGCTGTCTTCAAACACACCAGAAGAGGGCATCAGATATCATTATAGATGGTTGTGAGCCACCATGTGGTTGCTGGGAATGGAACTCAGAACTTCTGAAGAGCAGTCAGTGATCTTAACCACTGAGCCATCCCTCTAGCACCCACAACGTCTTTTCTTTTCTAAGTCTGGATTTAAAATACATGAGAGGTAGCTGAGAAGACAGATTCCGGCCATCTCCTCCTTAGACTTACAGCACTACTGGTCTGCAAAAATGCCAGAGACGCAGACCTCGGGACAACCCCGACAAATGTTCTCCCGTCCTCCCTCAGGCCCAAGCTTACGGAACCACAGAGGAAAAAACAGGGACCGCCCACGACCGGAAGTGGACGCACTCCAAGGATGCTCCAGCACGTCGCCCTGAAACCACGCCCAACTCCCGGACAAGATTTTCAAGACAATTGGTGTGGACCAAGGCCTCGCGCGGCGACCCCGCCCCTTTCGCGGCGCGCTGGTTGTGTGCGTCATCAAGGAGCGCCGGAAGTAGGTAGGGTTTCGCCAGAGACCCCGGAAGCGACGGCTTCTCGTCTTTGCTAAGGCTTCTGGTTTTTGCTACGGTTTCTGATTTCGGCTTTGGGATGGGTTGCGACGGAGGCACCATCCCCAAGAGGCACGAGCTGGTGAAGGGGCCGAAGAAGGTCGAGAAGGTCAGTGGGGACTGCGGGCTGCGGGGCTCGGGATGAACGGTGGTCACAGCGCTTGTGGAGGGTTTACTGTTTGCAGGCACTGAACAGTACGGTTAGACTGGGATCCTCCCCACAGACGCTGTGTTGATTTGAAACATTAACGTTGAACGGGACGGAGACTGGAGAGCTAGTTAGTGGCCCAGCCAGGACTGGAACGTATCTGTAGCTAGCGACGATCACGGTGATAGATGCTATTTATGGACTTTGTGTGTTTTTGTGAAAGGCTCTCACAGTGTGGCCCTGGCTGGCTGGGACTCCCACCTCTGCCTGCTGAGCACTGGGATTAAAGGTGTTGGCCAACAGGCCTTGGTATTTGAATAATACTTTTTTTAAAAATGTTTTGTGTGTGAGTGTGGTATCCAAGGAGGCCAGAAGAAAGCATCGGACGCCCGGGAGCTAGAGCTACAGGTTTTTGTGAGCCATTAATCTTGGCTGTTAGAACCAAACGCGGATCCTTTGGAAGAGCAGTACACAGGCTTAACCACGGAGCCATCTCTCCAGCCTGAGCTTTGTGTATTAAAGTCTCCCCAAACCATTCCCCTTTGTGAAGTCACACCCTTCTTAAACTAATTATCAGCTCTTAGCACTCTGAATTGGTGGTTGAGCCCAGCTGATGGTCACGTGACTGCAAGCTCCTCCTGGTGAACTCTGTGCACTGTTTTTCTTCCAGAACTAGCACAGTTTCTGCCACAGTGAATATTTTTGAATAAATGCGTGGGCATTCTGTAAATCTTACAAGACATTGAGCAAAGTGTGTACTTAATGGATGGGAAATTGAATGCCGCAAAGTTAGTTAACACCACTGACGTGGCCTAGAGTCATGAACCACTGTCCCCATCCATTTATGTGCATTTCAAAGCTAGTGTTGATGATGACTGTTTAATAATAGAAGGCACAGAATGCCCCCGATACAGTTCCCAGCACGGGGAGAGAATGCCCCCGATACAGTTCCCAGCACGGGGAGGATCATGTTTCCTGATCCAACATTCAGAGAACTTTGGGATGGGAGGTGAATCCCATCCAGTGTTGTACTTAAGACACTGCATAACTTCCTGACACATCCCTAATAAACTCCATTGGGTCCTGTGTGAACAAACCTCTGCTTGTCTTTTTGCCCTCTCTTCTGCCCCTCTTTAGCTCTTTCACTCTGTTCTAGATACCATAGACCTTGCCCCAGCGTCCTGAACATTCCTCACTCATAGTGACATCATGACTTGGGGGGGAGGGGCCACTTGAAGCAAGGTCTTGCTGTGAGGTAGCCCAGGCTTGCCCCAGCCCCCGGAGTGCTGGTTACAGTGTGTGCTGCTTGGCTCTTTCCCCTCATTTGTCCACCCAGCCTTCACCACAGTCAGCTGCAGTCACTCTTTAGGCCCGCCCCCTCTGCTGCTTTCCTTTTTTTTTTTTTTTTTTTTTCTATGATCCCTGCCTCTGTGGTTATCGACTATGTATCTCTCTCTCCCATGTGCTCTGGGATCCTTGCATGTCTTAGCTCTGCAGTCTATAAGATGTTTCTGCACATTATAGACATCCACTGAGCATATGTTGAAAGTCTGAGGACAGAGTGCCCTCGGACCAGGCCAACATGTCACATTCAAGTGTGCATAAAGTATTCATCTTACTGTTGTTGTCTTGTGCCCAGGGCTGACATGGAGTAATGGAAGAGTTGGCAAAAAACAGCCAACCACACCCAAACAATTAAAAACAAACAACAAACAAAAAACCCTGATCTTAGAAGGGTAACGAAAAGAAAGAATGATCAGGAAGAGTAGTTTTTATTAACCCATTTGTCCAAGTACTTATAAAATGCTTGTTATATATACAATTCTGGGACCTAATGGCAAATTATCCCTTCTAGAGCTTCCATTTGAAATGCCTGTTATGAAGTAATCATATAGATATGGGGTAGGGATCTGCCCCTGTCTTGGCAACACAGCCCCTAAGTCCCATGGAAATAACACTTGCCCTAAGTGAGATGTGTGGTGACTTTTTTTTTTTTTTTTTGAAATACAGTGTCACTATGTAGTCCTGGCTGGTCTGGAACTCTCTGTAGATCAGGCTAGGCTCCAACCAATGGAGATCCATCTACCTTTGCCTCACATGCTGGGATTAGAGGCGTGCACGACCACATCCAGCTCGTGGGGACTAGATAAGCTCCTGGTTGGGGACCAGTCACCAGAAAGACAAAATCGTGATCAGAAGTTGACACTTGTTTTTCTATTTTTGCTCTTTCTCTCTTTCTTTCTTTCTTTCTTTCTTTCTTTCTTTCTTTCTTTCTTCATTTATTTATATATACATGAGTTTATTTGCACCATGTGTATGCAGGAACCTGAATATATATATAGAGTGCCCTGAAACTGGAATTGTGAGCTACCTAACACTGTGAGCTTCCTAGCATGATTATTGGTAGCCCAAAACTGGATCCTCTGCTAGAGCAGTGAGTGCTCTCAAACACTGAGCCGTTTCTCCAGCCCTGAAGCTTGGCACATTTATACCCCCTCCATATTGCAGGAAGATGTTGTATCAGGTGTTGCCAGGAAGAAGTTATGTTGTGTAAGATGTTAATTTACTATATAAGTATAGGCATTAATGTTGGTACTAGGATTGAGATAGATCAGGATGAGGACCTCTTGGTGTGTGCAGAGTTCACTCCCCGCCCTCCCTCCATTCTGTTTTTATAAAGCTTGCACACACGGTTTAAAGATGGATATGAACTTGCCTTGTGTGTGTTGGGTGTTGGTGGATCTTAACATAATACTAATTTAAACCCTTTTAAAATGTGTGTTATGTGCTGCGAATGTGGGGGTCAGAGACCAGCTTTTGGAGGCTGGTTCTTTCCACCGTGGTTTCCAACGGTCAGATTGAACTTGTTTTGTTTTTTCACCTCTGAGCCATCTCACCTGCTCTAATTTCTTAAAACTTTATAAAGTCCCAAGTTCATATGCCACTATTCTATTTACTTATTATCAACTTACTTATTAGGCTGGAGATTGAGCCCCATGTATGCTAGGCTGATGTCCTGCCCTGGAGCCACGTTCTCCACATCCCAGCCATTGACATGGTTGCTTTTATAGTTTTTAAAATACATTAATTTATTTAGTTGGGAGGATGTATGGCAGACATGTGGAGGTCAGAGGATAGTTTGCAAGAGTCAGTTCTCTCCTTCACCTTTTACCTAGGGACAAACTCAGATCTTTTGATGTTCTTCTTATTATTATTGTTCGGATTTTTTCGAGAGACAAGGTTTCTCTGTGTAGCCCTGGCTGTCCTGGAACTCACTTTGTAGACCAGGCTGGCCTCGAACTCAGAAATCTGCTTGCATCTGTCTCCCAAGTGCTGGGATTAAAGGCGTGAGCCACCAGGTCATTCAACATAGAAGCAAACACCAGTGCCTGCTGGGTGATCACCGGTTCCATTGTTTTAGAAGTAGCATCTTGTTGGGTTATCTAGGCTGGCCTCAGACTTTATCCTCCTGCCTCAGACTCTCAAATACTGTGATTATGGTCACTACTGCTACTGGATGTGGGTCATTATTCTGATTTTAAAATTAAACACCACAGTATGCGTATTAGTTGGAATGTTGGAATGGAGGGGATGTCCATGGCTTAGGCCTCTGGAGGGAGTGTCCATGGCGGCAGGTGGCAGAGAGGCAGCTGACTGATCCATTTTCATCCCCAGGCAGGAGAAGTAGGGAGAGGTTATAAACCTCCAAGCCCCCCTCAGGCCCGTGCTTCCTCCCACAAGGCTCCACCTCTGAGGTTTCATAAACTCCTCAAACACCACCCCTGGGGACCTCGTGTTCACTTGGATGGGCGGAGTTAGGTACATCTTACAGGTGACCGGACTGGAGTGTGTGTGTTCTCTTTCTTAGGTTGACAAAGACGCTGAACTGGTAGCCCAATGGAACTACTGTACCCTAAGTCAGGAAATCCTGAGGCGCCCAATAGTTGCCTGTGAGCTTGGCAGGTATGGACCCTTCGTGTAACCGAGATTCATTTGTTCTGTTGGTTTTGAAGAAAATACTGAAGTACTTGATTGATAGGAGCTGTCCTAAGCACACTAGTGGGGAAGGTGAGCTCGTGTCTGGACATAGCCTGGACCTTCTATCTCAGTTTGTTTTATACTCAGGAGCCAGTAGTAAATGCTGAGATATAAGCCCCAGAGCATAAAGCAGCCATGAGTGCTGTCAAGAGCAGGAGGCAGTTGGGAGTGGAGCGGGCATGACATGTGGGGGGTTAGAGGGGGAGCGGGCTGCTACTCAGTTCCAGCTGGTTTTTAGAGTGAAGAATGTGGGCCTAGTGGTTCTAAATCTTCTGATCTTTACTTTTTGAAGGACAGGGAGAGATAGATAAGTGCTTGCATGTTGATTCTCCAAGTCTTAAAGTCCACCATCCTGGCTTTAAGCCGCTGCTTTGTGTGTTCGGGCAGCAAGTGAAGCAGTGCAGAATGTTTTTAGCAAAGGCAGGCACCTTTGGGGACACAGTCAGGTCTTCCCCTGTTTGGTCATCTAGAATCATCACTGCAGTAGTAAACTCACGCTTCCTCTTGTAGACTGTATAACAAAGACGCGGTCATCGAGTTTCTGTTGGACAAATCTGCTGAGAAGGCCCTGGGGAAGGCGGCATCGCACATCAGAAGCATCAAGGTAGGACACTGGTGTGGCTGCGCTCCAGGCACCTCTCAGGGAGGTTGCTTTAATAGGATCTGTGTCTTAGTTAGGGTATCATTGCTGTGAACAGACACCACAACCAAGGCAGCATTTAACTGGGGCTGGCTTACAGGTTCAGAGGTTCAGTCCATTATCATCAAGGTGGGAACATGGCAGCATCCAGGCAGGCATGGTGCAGGAGGAGCTGAGAGCTCTACATCTTCATCTGAAGGCTGCTAGGAGAATCCTGGCTTCCAGGCAGCTAGTACAGGGGTATTAAAGCCTATGTATGCCCACAGTGTCATACCTACTCCAACAAGGCCACACCTACTGCAACAATGGCACACCTCCAAATAGTGCCACTCCCAGGCTAGGCATATTTATACAATCTGTATACATTAGGGACTGAACTCAGCACTGGCAAGATGGCTCAGTGGGTGAAGCACCTGTAACCGGAGTTCCCTGGGGCTCACGTGGTGCAAGGAAAGAAACAGCTCAGCAGCTTGTTTTCTGACCGCCTTGGAGCACTCCAATGTATTTACTAAAGCCAACACAGAAAGCTCTGTTTTAAAAACAGCGTTCAGGGGCTGTGGTGATTGATTATTGGGTAAAAGGCTTGACAGACGAGCACGGGGACTTGAATTCAGATCTCCAGCACCGAGGTATAAAGCTGTGTGTGTGCCTGTGCCTATAATCTCAGCACTGGGGACCTGGAGACGGCAGAGCCTCTGCGGCTCACTGGGCAGGCAGCCGTGCTGAAGTGTTGAGCTGAGGTTCACGTAGACTTTCTTAGTGAGGAAGCCGCAGAGAGGGAGAGGACACCTGAGCTGACTGCAGTGGCTCTGCCAGGAGCACGTGCTGGAGAGGTGGAGGCAGGAGGATCACACCGGACATTGACCTGGCCAGAGCCTCGGGCACATACAGAGGAGCACATAGACATTCATGCACCACCCCCCCACACACACACACACATGTACACAAATACATGTGATAAGATCCTATGCTGAATGCTGGAATGGTCTCTATCTTCGATTGGGTCAGCTTACAGTTCCTTCCCTTCTGGTGCTGCTGAAATGATGGGCGTTCCATAGAAGTGAGCCGCCCTCTCAGGCCAGCGTGCTGTGCTGCTGACCTGTAGAGCTCTGTGGTCAGGTCCCTGCGCTTATTTCACGTCAGCATTATTAATGCTTCCCCACAGAATGTGACAGAGCTCAGGCTTTCTGACAACCCCGCCTGGGAAGGAGATAAAGGGAACACCAAGGGCGACAAGCATGATGACCTCCAGAGAGCGCGGTTCATCTGCCCTGTGGTGGGCCTGGAGATGAATGGCCGGCACAGGTGAGGGTGACATGGCTGATATGACCCCAGTCTCGCCTCATTTCTCTGTGTTGTCTTGGAGATGTAGTAGGGCCTTGTGGGAAATGGGACCGGGCATGGTGGGCTCTTTCCCCAGTGGCCATCTGTGCACTTAACTGCCTACCCTGCTTAGCTCACTCAGGAGAGTGGCCCTGCTCTGCCCTGTGCCCTGCTCTGCACGATGGTTGGGTACTGTATGCACACTGGTCATAATGCCGGCCGGCTCAAGCTTGCTCTCCCTTGGTCCCTCTCCAGGTTTTGCTTCCTCCGATGCTGCGGTTGTGTGTTTTCTGAACGCGCCTTGAAGGAGATAAAAGCTGAAGTGTGTCACACGGTGAGTTTCCACCACACTCCATGTGTTCCTTCTTGGCAGCTGAGGGAGTCACTTTAACATCTTTCCTTCTATTTAAATCCTAAAGTTGTTCTGAAAGCAGTCAGTAGGTCCTCTCTTCTTCCATAGCGCTTCACCGCTCCAGGTACATACTCAAACACATTGAGGTCATCCCTAGTCACACTCTTGAGGACCGAGTTCTTTCTACTCCAAACTGGCAGCCTGAAGGCCCTGCTCTCCTCAGCTTCACGTGCTCCTTCCTTGTCTCTGTTGGGGACCTTGTTACCCATCCCATCTCATTGTCACAAAATTGTGGCATTTAGTGAGGTGTTTGTACAGAAGCCATGGCTAAGTAACTATTCAGTGAGTGTGAGTGTGCTTAGACCTGTCCTGGGTGATGCCCTCTGCTGGTGGCTTTAGTGAGCAGTTGTCATGGCAGCTCCTGTCCTAGCCCTTACTGCTGGGATGTCCTGAAGGAAAAGATCCACCAGAGCTCTGCTCTTGTCGATGCCCCTTGCACTGGAGAGACCGCACAGAAGTATTGATCACGGTGGCCTGCTTAGAAGGGAGATCACAAGGATGTATAGTTGAGGGGGAACGTCGACCTTTGCAGTGGGCAGCAAAGGCATCTTGAAGCTTCTTGAAGCTTTGACTTCAGAGCTGGAGGGCACAAGGCACTGGCAAAGGCTGGGCAAGAGCAGGGTACAGCAGCAGAAGGGTCAGGGGACCCCAATTCCAGGAGCAGCCGGCATGGCCGGGGTGAGGAGGCACAGGCGTAGTTGTAGATAGTCATCTCACATCGAGGGCTGGGCTGACCACTTGGTGTTCATGGATTTTAGTCTAAGGTGGCTCCAGATGCTCTTCACATTAAAGCACACCCTCCACTTGTAGCATTCATGAAGCTAATGGATGGATGGTGACGTCAGTATGGGATACTGACTAGTCTTCACAGCATGTGCAAATGTCATGTCACTTTCTTTTTTGAAAGTGGTACCCTTGGGAGGTAACCTTGATGCAGTGAGGTTTGAATGAGTGGAGAAGGCCCCGCCCTGCGTCGGGTGCTTCCCGCTTAGACTTCAGCAGTGGGGCAGGCCCTGTTTCATCTGCAAGACTGCAAGAGTCAGAGTGTCACCGAACACAGAACAGCCACGACGCGCGGGCAGGGATCTTCTGGCCACTCATTTATCCCTCCCGTCTTAGGCTGCCTGACAGACACTGTCTACTGTGACCTGGCAGTTTTATAGAGAAGAGAAATTCACTTCACAGTTGGTGAGGCTGGGAAACCCTAGCAAGGTGCCAGTGACTGCAAGGGTGCATTAGTCCATGTCATAATGTGGAGGACGTTAGCATGGGGTGGGGTGGTGATTGTGAGGGCAGGGAGTGACGTGTCACAAGCAAACACAGATTCAAATGTTCCTGAGCATCGGGTTTGCGCAATGCTCTTCCTGCTGACAGATTCTCCTGTCTGTGGAGTGCCCCTCCCCACCTGTCTCTCAGCCAGGACCTCTCCCCCACTGACCCTGCCAGATCCTCTCTCTGAAGTGTGGTTATGCTCCATGAGCAGAAAGAACTTGTCCTTTATAAGGAATACACCTGTGACATTAATTAATGTCATTAACATTAATTACTTCATGAGACTGTGTGACCTAAATGCCTGCCTGACACCAGGCTCTGCACACTGCTACACTGGGGACTGACTTTGCAGCCCAGGAACTTTGAGGAACATATCCCCGTGGTATGTCCATATAGCACCTCTCTGGACCCAGAGTCCGGTACGTGAAGTGAAGGAGTTACTATGACTCTTCAGAGCCCTTCTTTTTACATCCAAAAGTTCTAAACAGGGACATTTTTAAGTTGGGAAATAAATAGTCCTATTGCTATGAGGAACCAGACTCTGACTTGCAGTGTGAAGTGTCTGAAGTTTGTTAGTAAGAGCATTGATAGAAGGTTGGCTTGCTGCTGGAACCATCCTCGGGTACTGGGTGCCCAGCACAAAGAAGTCTGGCTGGGCAGTTTCTTCCACCCATCTTTCCTTGATTTGATGAAAAGCAGAGAGAGCCTCTTTGGGGAGGTTTTATAGGTCAGGCCTGCAAACTATACCTGGAGCATCTCACATTTCGTTGGTCACTTCAAGGAGCCTTTGAAAAGGAGTCAGGCTGGGGGTGTAGAGCGAAGTGGCAAGTGCTGGTCCTTTCTGCAGCAGCAGCCACTGCAGCGTAGAGATGGCACAGCATGCGCCCTGCTGTGCCTCCTGAGGAGGGAAGGAGGTGAAGCCACAGGGGCAAGACCAAAAGATTGCCAGGTTCAGGCTCTTTTTGAAATTTATAAATCACCAATAGGACAGTGACGGCTACGCCTTTAATCCCACTAATCAGGAGGCAGAGGCAGGCTGATCTCAAAGCTGAGTTCAAAGCCAGCCTGGTGTTCTGTGGCGGGAAGGCAGCTTGTTCTCTGCTTGTCAGCCTGGGTGCACTGAGATCTGTTCCTTGTCTCCACAAGAGGCTCTGACACACTCACAGACAGTACACACAGCAATAAGATAATTCAGGCTCTCAGAGGCTTAAGCTGGCTTTGCTCACACTGTACTACATGGTGTGCACTTTGCCTCCAGAGAACAGCACCCATAGACGTACAAGTGCTGCAGTTTGGTTTTGCAGAAAATGAATTGTATTTCTGCTCTCTGCTCTGTGGCTTGTAATAAGAAACACATCGCCATGCAAGGGGGCAGGGAATATCTTAACATTTTCAGTGTATAGTAAGGAAAGTGTTGCCTAGGCAGAGATTACTTCAATCTTATATATTTTGCTTACAGTTGATTTGTGGTGTCTGCCTTTAGCGTCTCTTCTCTCTGCTCAGCTCTTCCAGACCCCTCAGTACCTCACTGACGTGATCAGCTCTGTGTGGGGGAAGCCTCCGTTGGCTGAGGTGCTAAGATGTGGCCTTTACAGTGTGTTGGTTTCTTCTCTGGGTTCACTTAAAAAACAGCTGCAGGGTTGGAGAGGTGGCTTGGTGGCTAACAGCACGGGCTGTTCTTGGAAAGGACCTGAGTTCAACCCCATGGTGTCTGGCACCACATGGTGTCTGGCAACCATTTGTAACTCCAGTTCCAGGAGTGCCAATACTTTCTGACTTACATGGGCATGTGATACACATATGTGGTACACATACATACATGCAGGCAAAACACTCATATACATAAAATACTTGAACATGTCAGTCTTTATGCCACCAAGGACATTGCTAGAGAAAGAGCATCTATAGAAGTTTCCCAGAACAGCAGCAGCAACAGTCAGGGACATAGGAAGGAAGGGCCTGCACCTGAGGCCCAAGATGGTCATGGCCTTTTATGTCTTCAGCCCATACACCAGGGTGTTGGCCACTTGCCACATACCTAACTCGAAACACTCCGTAAAAGTCACGCTCTTGTGTGCAGAAGCCCCTGTGGAAGTGGCACGAGCAGTGCAGTTGTGGCCCCCAACATGGCAGGAAGAACAGCAGATGGCACGCCAAGACTACACAGAGTTGAGGCAGCATTCTTAAGAAGCTTGCTTCCTCTGTGGGATTATTCATTCTACCCCTAAATGCTTTCCTGGAATTTTCTAGAACAAAGTTGTACTGCTCTTAGTCCATAGGGACAGCTCCAGAGAAGCATGGCTTCCTGTGGGTGGGGCTTTGCTATATATGCGCCTCTTACTCAGGCTCTCTAGGCCTTCAGAACCAGACCCGCTGCTGGTGTGTCCCACGTGAGCTGGATTGAGCAGGTGGAGAGATTCGGCAGCTGATAATGCGCTGGGCCTCCAGCTGTTGGCTTGGGCTCCTAGCCACAGCCTCGGGTGTTTTCCTCATAGTTCTCTCCCTGCCTGTGTAGTGGTGAAGTCTGGTGGCACATGTCTCTGCATCATTTTTTAAATCATTCACATCCAAGAATTTAAAAAGCAATGCTGACAAGTGCCTTAATGGTGAGGTTGACTGTTGAAGTGGCTTTGCTGGGGAAACTGCCAGTGTGGCTCTGGAGGGACCTCGGCCTGCTGTAGGGCTCTGAGTCGGTGCCGCCTCTCTAGGCATACTCCCACCAGCGGGTCTGAGGAGGGCTCCAGCGTGGCAAAGAAAGCTGGCAGCCGGATGAGCCCAGGCAGGTCTCCCAGGCCATACACACAAGTGTCTTGGGCATCGTGGTCTGCAGAAAGAAGCAGAAATGTAACCGCCTGTTTCCCCAGGCGTTCAGTTCCAGTACAAGTAAGGCAAGTACACTTCCTCAGGTGTCAGCTGGGGGGGGGGCACCCTCACTGTGCACAAGAGCTCAAATTGAGTATCGTTCTGAAGCTGTAATTGGTCTCCAAGGGTGGATTTTGAATTTACACTGGAGGGAATTTCACCTTTGGGCTGGTATTTGGGGAACATTCTAAACAGCATGAACCACTAACGAGTGCTGCTGCACCAGGCAAGGGGGCCCGTGCCTATAAATCAACACTTTGGGAAGCTGCTAAGGCAGGAGGATTGCCATGATTATGAGGACAGAGTTAGTATCCAGGCAGTCTGGGTCTAATGAGCCTTGGATTCTAATTCCTATTTTAATTAACTTATACTTACATCGAGTTTTACTCAGAAGAACTGATAGAGTTGATAACTTTCTAGACCAGACCTTTCTGATGGACAGCCCACAGGCAAGGAGAAGCCTGAAAGGCCATGGAGTGGCCACTCACACCTCTAATTGCAGCACTTGGGTGAATGAGGCAGGAGGATCATGAGTTTAAGGCCAGCCTGGCTACACAGCAAGACCCTGTCTCAAAAGTAGAAGGAACGTGGTCTGTCCATGAAGCTCAGTAGGTGGTAGGGAGAGGGTTTTGTTAGATGCTGTTGTAGCTCCCTGTTGAATTACAATGTCTACCTTAAAAAAAAAAGTTCTAACCAGACATGGAGGGATATGCCTTTAATCCCAGGAGGTAGAGACAGGAAGATCTCTGAGCTCCAGGCTAGCCTGGTCTACATAGTGGGAGCCTGTCTCCTCCCTGTCAAAAAAAAAAAAAAAAAAATCAACCCAGTGAGGTGAACACTTGTGGCTCTCTGACCTGGCACTGTCAGGACAGTGTGTTTACTCACCTTTGAGCTACCTTGGCCTCACAGTTGGCACCCTTCCCCGTCATTAACCTGTTTATTTTAGGTCAGTCTTTTAAATGGCTGGGAAATGGGGAACCTGGTGGCTCTCTGTGTACGTCCAGTTTACTGTCTTAGTTTAGACTCCATATCCAGGCACACCATTGAGCGGAATACGTGTAGTAGCTGATGCTTAGGAAGCTGCTTGTGGACAAATGGCAGCACCCAAGAGAGGTGCTGTGCTCTGCCACAGTCCTTCTGTAGCCAGCCTGTGTGGCCTGCGACTGGTACCCCAACGTGAGTGCACCCCTGCTTCTGTGTATTCTGCAGAGTATTGAGCACCTATTCACTCATTAGCGTTGTGCAATAAAGTAATGGTCCCTCTCCAATCCTCAAGCAGCCATCTCTAAAGTGAGCTGGGGGGTAGAGGACTGGACTTTACCCTCCAAAGAACTCTGTAGTTTGCTGTACCCCAAGTGTTTGCCCCAGACAGGTTGGCCATCAGCCAGGTCCCTCTAGACCTTTCATAACTGGACTCAAACCTCTGGAACATCAGCGAGAGGTGAATTCGTGGTTCCTGGGGGAGGATCCACCAGAGAACAGAAAGACTCGCCTGCAGCAAGGGCCGCCCGAGAGTTGCTTGGCCGCCGGGTGCCCTGCATGAGCAGCACTTGCTGGTGCACATCCTTAGTCCTAGCACCCCACAGGCAGAGGCAGACTGCTCCTCGAGACTTTACCTGTGCACCCCTTGCGACCATCTCCTGCCTCTGTTCTCCACTTTGTGGCCCGAATGTGTCCTTCCCATCCAGCATCTGGTGTGGCACCTGGAGCGTCTGAGGGGAGAGAAATCCAGGGCACACTGGAGCATACAGTAGTGTACAGTTCCCAGCTGTTGTAGTGCAAGCTGTGCGGCCTGCCATTGCCTCCCGGAGATGCAGTCACTGTGAGAAAGACCTGTGCAGTGGCCATCAGTGTATGGGCTGACCAGGGGCCATCCTGCCCTTCACTGCAGTCTTCGCCCTTTTCCTGCCTCTCAGAACTCACTGGATGTGTGTGATGTGCCCTCAGGACCATGCTGGGGGCTCTGCGCTGCATTCCTGTCTGACAGCCCTGGTAGGTGATCTGGGAACAGGGCTTGCAGTGGGCCTGAGAGATCACAGAATCCTCCAAAGCCATTCCTGCTGGGTCCCTGTCTGCAAATGTGTTATTTATCAACAGCCGTAGGTGGCCATGCTTGAAGCAGCATGCTGTGAGGGAACCAGTCAGCCTGTCTCAAGACCGCACCAACCAGAGTCCCCCACAAGTGCTGGGGGGTTGCCACAGACAACATCACTTTTCCTGTTTGGGGTTTTTTTTTTGTTTTTCTGTTTTCTAGTCAAGACCTCACTCAGCTCAGGCTGTACTGTACAGCTGTCCTCCTGCCTCAGCTTCACAAGAACTGTGATTTATAGGATGAGCCCTTAGCAAAAATGCAGATTTTTCCAAACATTTATGCCCAGGATTTCCAAAAGAGTCTGTTGAAAGAGACACAGGTTGGATAGGCACATGGCAAGACTGTCCCCCTGATGCCACATTCCTAAAACAAGAGGCTACCCCAAGTGGAAGGCCTTGTGAGATGCAGGCTCTGTACGTAGGTAGCCACAGCAAGACATCTAAAAGAGTCAACCCCCCGCCAGCTTCTTCACTGCGTGTCACCCACATGGTGAGTTATCCTACCTTTCAGTCGGTTCAGGGTCACCCAGTAGTGCTTCTCCGGGCTTTGGATGTCTTTGGACCACTGCAGCATGTCTTTTGCACGGGGATCAGTTAGGACGAACTCTACAAACTTCCTCGTAAGTGCATAGTGAGCACTTCCAGAGGAAATTGTTAGATTGTGGGGTGGGCTTTGTTTGAAAATTGTATTTGGAGCTGTGTAGCTGTTTTCATCGGGACTGGGCTTTGGAGGGCCTTGGCCTGTCTTGGGTTTGGAGTTTGCGGGTGGGGTCACCCCAGGCGTGATGTTTTTACCCTTCCACCTGGTTCTGATGTCATAGATGATTTCTTTGTTGGTTTTGATAGGGAATTCCTGTCCACAGAGATTCATGACATAGTGCCATTGAAATGGGGAGTGGACCAGGTCCCTCATGCAGTCAATCTCTGCCTGCAGCCTCCTGAGGTTGTCATGAGCCACCTTCTGTGTCTTTGATGAAAGAAAGATGTTTCCAAAACAGTCCACGAAGGTTTGCATGGCACTCTTAAACTTCTTTGGGGCATTTTCATCACTGTGGATACAGTAGACATTCTGAGGTGCATAAATCGCTCTGAGAAGCCGCACAAACATGACCAGCTCCCTCGGAGCATGTATAACATAGGCCAAGGAGAAGTTCCCCTCTTCTGCAGACAGGGGTCTGGTTATGAAGTGCAGCCCCCGAGCCAGCCTGGAGCAGTTTCCAGGTGTGCGCAAGCGAGCAGGAACTTCAGAGTTCTGAGGGGGTTTGCAGAATTGAGCGATTTGGGGGGCTGCCTTTTTCCCGTCAAATAAAGCCGAGCACAGTTCATCTGGATAGAAGCCACATTCCACCACAGCTGGGTTGGTGGGCTCAGCCTCAGCCTCAGCCTCAGCCTCCTCAGGACCTGGGTTTCTCAAGTAAAGAAAGATGAAGGCGCAAATCATGCCACATGCCACCAGCCCAGCCTTTGTGGTCCGGAGCTGGCTCATGCTTTGAGCTCTCAGTGTGTTGTCGCCACCATAGCTTGAAAGGTTTTCCTTTTAGTTCTCCTAAAGGAACAACAGAACATTTAGAGTAGGGTGACCTCCTCCAGCCCCTGCTGAAGCACATTCACTGTATGTTCTTTTTTTTTTTTAAAGATTTATTTATTTATTATATGTAAGTACACTGTAGCTGTCTTCAGATACTCCAGAAGAGGGCATCAGATTTTGTTACGGATGGTTGTGAGCCACCATGTGGTTGCTGGGATTTGAACTCAGGACCTTCGGAAGAGCAGTCGGCGCTCTCAACCACTGAGCCATCTCGCCAGCCCTTACTGTATGTTCTTAAGGGAGTCACTTGGGCTGGGGATGCAGAGCAGTGGGTGCAGTGCCTGCCTGGCATGTGTGAAACCCTGGGTCCCCATGTCTGTCAGCTCTGCACATTTGGGTAGAGACAGGAAGAGCAGAAGTTCAAGGTCATTGTTGGCTACACAGTGGTTTCCAGGGATCAGTGGATGGATAGATAGGTAGATGGTCAGATGGAAAAGTGCCATTTGGGCTTCTTTCTTTCTGCCCTTTTTTTTTTTTTTTTTTTTTTGAGGGGCTTTTATGTTGCCCAAGCTGACCTTGAACTTAAGGGTTTACACATCCTCCTGTCTCCGGCGCCTAAGTCTGTGGACTGCAGGTGCAGTAGGCACATCTGGCTAATTTGACCACTTTTAAATGTGTTTATACTCTGAAACTACCACCACATCAGGGCAACTTTGCCCTACCTTTCCTTATACCCCTGGTGACTCGCCTGCCTTTCTACACCATTTGTGTGATTTCTGTGTCCTGGATGGTTTGCATGTTCTGTAATGTGACATAGTGACATAGTAGACTCAGACAGTGGATTCTTGGTAGGGGTGCTTTTTCCTAGTTATGACAGTCAGCCTCATCAGCCCAGTTCTCCATAGCTCTCATTGCTGAGTGATGCTCTATCTCATGGCCATGCACAATCTATTTGTTCAACTGTTGATGGACACGTGAGTCATTTTTGGTGTCTCATTGTTACAGGGATGCTGTAATCATTGTGTGCAAGTCTTTGTGTAAGCATGTTTTTGTCTGTCTCCAGTGAATGTGGGGTAGTGAAGTGGTGGTCTCCCGTGTTGGATAGCTTCACAGTGGGCTTCTCTGGGTCAGTAGTACAGCAGCAGGTAGGAGAGAGAGTTCCTTACACTCTGCACTCCATTCCCATGGTAACCATCCTAATTGGGGGTGATTCCCTGTGGTGTCACTGTGTGTCCCTGATGACTCCATCTGCTGAACACAGCTCATGAGCTGTGTATTCACGCCTTTCTCTGTTACACTGAGTTGGAGTCTTTCCGTAAAGAACTTAAATGACAAGTTGAGAGCAGTCTATGGTTACACAGCTAACCTGCTGAAGTGAGCTGATGGAGCTGATAGGTTGCTTTTAGGCATTAAAATCGAGGTGTGTAATGATGTCTCTTTATACCAATGTGGTCAGCTGCCTAGAAGCGGAGTAGGAACTTGAGCAGGTACCACTGCGGCAGACAGTTGCTGAGAGCACATTAATGAGGCTACTGTTGTATAGCTACCATCATTGTCCTTCTGCACTGAGAGAGGAGAGCTGGCCGAGTGAGAGGTCAGGAGGTCTTGCTCTTTGTGACTCCTGGTTCTGTGGTGCCACAAGTCACATTGTCATGGCCAATGGACGTGCAGGAGCTCTTTCCTTAAGTGACATGGCGGTTGGTAGAGCTCTGAATCACTCTTAAGACTCACAGCCTTGAGAGTTCTGCCTGTCTCAGATGGTTAAATACCACATTGATTTTCAGTGCAGTTTCTGATCACCTAATGTGAAATACAAAGCAGCTGCTGCCCCGGGCGCTGCTCACAGATTCAGTCAACACATGCCAATTGCTGAGAGCATCAAACCTTAGGGTCTCCTTTATTAAAGAGTTTGTGAGTTTGTAGGGCTTGCAAGGTCTACCTTCATAAACACTCTGATGGCTCATCATTTCAAGTCTGGTCCCCAAAATAAACAGCCCCTCCCCCAGTATAGAAGTCCCCTAGGGCGGAGAACCCTGGTTGACGTAGATGCAGATCAAGCAACACTGAGGATTCTTGGGTGCTGTCACTTCAGGCTTTACTTATTTTTCAGCCTGCTTGGGTTTTTTGAGACAGAGCCTCACAGTGTCGTCCTGACTAGCCTGGAACTCACTGTGTAGACCAGGCTGGCCTGGAACTCACAGAGCTGTATGCTGGGGTTCAGGGCTTGTGCCGCCACACCCGGCTGAAACTTGGGAATTTTGAGCAAGGTACACAGTAAGTGCTCGTGGCTTGGCACACCCTTCCTGGTGGTGTAGGTTTTGCCAGGAAGAAGGCTCGGGGTCTGCTTGGTTCTCACACTAGCAGAGTGTGCCCCTGTAAGCCTGCTGTAGCCACGCACCAGGGACTGCCTTTTCAGACATCTATATAATTAAATGAAGACAATCCCAGGGGTAGCCCAGTGTCCTTCAGGGCACTCCCTGGCCTAAATGGTTTTCTGCCTTTTTTAGGTGGATGAGAGCAAGGTGTGTCTTTCTTATCACCTTCTCCTGGTCCTCAGCGCAGCTGATACTGCGGTCTGACTGTCACCCACTCAGACACCACTGCCCAGCCAGCTGCTACTTCAGCACAAGCCACCACTGTTTCTATTTAGTGTGTTGTCACATGAACTATAGTCTTGCTCCCTTTGAGAATTCTCTTCATTCGATCAGCAGTTTCCAGAATTTCCTCAGGCTTTACCACAGCCCAGCTCACTGTGTATTCCTCACCCTGAGAGCCTGCTGTGGAACCTGGAGGCTGAGCGCAAACCAGGGAGCCAGGCCAGCGGCTGCCACAGGACCTCCTGAGTGTCCCTTCCCATGATCTTCTCACTGGGGTCATCACCAGCCTGCCGCTTGGTTGGTTGCAGACCCTGTGTGTCACAGCTACTTTCTGAGCATGGTGACACAAGTCACTGTGGTCACAGCAGGGCAGGTTCTCATCTGTCCTCTTAGTCCTCCCTGGGCTCAGGACAGTGTCCACAGCACCATGAATGTCAGCTTTTATAAACCGCTAGATAGATCATGTTAGTTGGGCTAATTTGAACCCACAAGCTGTCCATAAGATGGGCATCTCGTTCGCAGTGTGCTTATGCCTAGGTCTGTGTGCTGGCCCAGCTGTGTGTCTGCAGAGGTGGGCTCCTCTATGGAGTGTCCACCTGGAGCAAGCACAGCTGCCAGATCATCTTCAGAAGCAGGCTTCGGCAGTGGCCTTAAGTAAGTCGGGGTTGAGACACGGTGGCTTTTTAACACCTGTGAAATGTCATCTGTCACATGCTGTGGAAATGGTCCACCTTGGTTTTCTTTGGCTTAAAGCCAAAAAACATGGGACTATTTTTGAGGGGAAAGTGGTGCCCACCTACCATAATCGCTAAAACTGGGTCTGCTGTCACAGGCAGCTGTGCCTGTTGCTGTGTTTACAGTCAGAGAAAGCTCTATTTCCTTCAGAACGCACACCTGCTTGCCCTGATGCCCACCGTCCCCTCCCCATCCTGTTAGCGACACACTCACCAGGTGCAGGTCCCGTTCCTGGCAGGAACCTGGGCAGGTGCTGGCCTAGCCACCTCTCCTCTGACGGACGAATGCTTCCCTCACTGCGGCTCCTGCTTCTTAGAGTTGCCTGGCAGGCTGGGCTGCCTCTGTGTCCCGGGGGACCTGTATTCTTGTTGATCCTGATGCGTTGTGGAAAAAAACTGCTGTATTTGATCCTGAGAATCCTTCAAGATTGTATGCCTGCCCCCAAAGAGGGATGGGGCATAAAACAAAGCCCTGAGAGATGCTGATAAGGTGTGTGCATGACACGCCAGGTGTGGCGGGCCTGGCGGGGCGGGGCTCAACCTGCAGACTCTGAAAACCCCTGCTTCTGGTGGCCTTGTAGTTTCTAAGATCTTGGTCAGATTCCTTCAAAGCCAGGCGTGGTAGCACACGCCTTTAATCCCAGCATTCTGCACTGGAGAGAGAGAAACTGCGGCAGGCGTATCTCTGATTCCCAGTTAGCCTAGTCTACAAAGTGTTCTCTAGGCCAGCCAAGCTCCACCGTAAAACCCTGTCTCAAAAACAAACAAAAAACAACAAAATACTCCTTTTAGAACAGGAGGCCAATTTTTCTGACACTTCTGTCTTTAGGTTCACTCTGCATAGATCTGCTTTTGCACATTCATTCATTCACTAATTACTTTAGGGGAGGGCTCCCGAGCCCCTGAGCATGAGAGGGCGTCAGAGGACACTTTGCAAAGGCCAATTCTCCTTCCATCATGAGGGTTCTAGGGATTATACTCAGAGCTCGGGACTCAGCAGCAAGTGCCCTTACCCGATGAACCATCTCACTGGCCTGACAGATGTGTTCCTCGCACGGTGCTGCTCGGTGCAGCTCAGTGGCAGTGCTCAGCTAGCATGCCTGGCTTCTGGGTTCCACAGCCGCAGCACAGAACATGGAGGGAGAAGTGCATCACTGAAGATTTATCCCCTTTTATGTTTCTCAATTCCTGAGCTAGATGGCGGGATGAGTGGATGTGTCTTCACCTGCCAGCGGAGCCTGAGTGTGTTTTGTGGAGCAGCTGTCACAGCTGCTATGAAGGAGGTCTTGGTGGGGTAGCTGACAGAGTCGCCGTGACCTTCAGGCCTGGTCCTCATCAGACCCCAGATGGATAGAGCAAGCACAGCTGGTGTCTGGGGGTGGTCAGCCCCATCCTCCGAGGCTGTTTCTCTACAGCAGTTTACAAGAGCAGCCAGGCATGGAGCACACGACTTCACATTGGAGGCCAGCCTGGGCTACCAGTGAGGCCTTGCCTCAAGACTCAAGATCTTGCCTGTCACACTTGGAAGGCTGAGGCAAGAGAATTGCCAGGAGTTCCAGGCCAGCTTAAGTTAAGTACTTCTCAGCTAACCTGGGAAGGAGGGAAAATGTGTTCCTCACAAATGTGGCTCAGTCCCCATGAACCATCTCTGCATCAGCCCTGCCCTTCCTCCCCATCACAGTACCTCTGTCCATTGCTGCTAGCTACCGGATGCGTCTCTCACCTACATCCAAGGTTGGGGGTAAGGAAGTTCTCCCAAGGCCAGAGCATGTGACATGTGACCTGGAGGAAACTGTCTTAAGGGACAGTCCTACTTAGTTTAGGTCTAACTAACCAATGTCATTGAGTGTTAATGGGACTTTTGAGGTGGGGGGGGGGGGCGAATGCTTCTGTTTTTTTGTTTGTTTTTGCTTTGTGGTCAGGGTTTTGTTATATAATCTATGTTGGCCCAAAACTCTATGTGTATGTAGCCTAGGCTGGCCATGAATTCACAGTAGTCCTGCCTCAGTCTCCTTATCGCTGGGATTATGGCTTAAGATAGCTCATTAAAGGACTGGAGAGATGGCTCAGTGGTCAAGAGCACTGGCTGATCTTCCAGAGGTCCTGAGTTCAATTCCCAGCAACCACATGGTGACTCAGAATGTAATGGGGTCTAATATCCTCTTCTGGTGCATCTGATGACAGCTAAAGTGTACTCATAAATTAAATAAGTAAATAAATCTTTTTTTTTTAAGATAGTTGAATTTAAAAAGAAAGACAGGTTTGTTGTGTGTGTGTGTGTGTGTGTGTGTGTGTGTGTGTGTGAGCGTGTGTGTGTGCCTACATGGCTGTGTGTGCACCACTTGCATTCAAGTGCCCACAAGGTCAGAAGCGAGGTCAGATCCCCTGGAATTAGTTACAGGTGGTGAGCCACTGGATGGGGGCTGGGGACTGAACGTGGGTCTCTAGCAAGAGCAGTAAGCACCCTTAACCACTGAGCCATCTCTCCAGCTCCAAATTCCTAACAGTTTAGCTATCAAGATATTTCAGTGCTGGGTATGTGTGTGTCCTGAGTCAGGCCACAGCCATGGCTGTTTCCAAAGGAGGTTGTTGCCAGCACCATAAAGGAAAGAGCAGGGGCAGAGAGGCAGAGAAGGTCACCCTGAGGTCCCAGGAGGATAGCCACTAGTGTGAGGCCAAGTCTGCTCTACACAGATAGTTCAAGGCTACAGAGTTGCTTAGTGAGACCCAGGTTCAAGAGAGAAACACTCAGCAGGCTTTAAGGTTCAGCCTCTTTCCAGGTCTGGGCTCTTTCTCCACAACCACCTGAATGTACAGAGAATGGTCGGTGGGCAGCATCCTGACCCCTGGAGGTGGTGGTTGCTCCTTGGTGGACTCTTAGGTCAGGGGTGCTAACCCTGCCTGTGCTGGGCTGGCTGGGTTTCCTCACCTTGACACACCCTAGAGTTACCTGAGAGGAAGGCACCTCAGGTGAGACGGTGCCTGTGTGAGCCTGGCCCGTAGGAAGCTGGTGAGGCATTTTCTTGTCGGGTGATTGATAGGGAGGTTCCAGCTCCCTGCGGGCTGGCCGTGCCACTCCTGGGTGGTTTAAGAAAGCAGGCTGAGCAAGCAGGGAGCAGTGTTTCTCCGTGATCCCTGCTTCAGTTCCTGCCTCCAGGCCTCAGTGGTGAGTGCAGCCGGAGGGTGGTGAGTGGAAAGAAGCCCTCTCCTCACAAGCCGCTGTGGCCATGTTGTTTATCACCGCAGTTAAGATATGCTGTGCTAGTCCTGGACTAGGAATTCCATCCCCACAAATTTCTCCCTCACAGTCTTGTCTTGTATGACATGGTTTTGTGTCAAGCTTTTCAATGATAAAATCCACTGGTGGCCTCTCCGCTGGTGTTAAAACTCAGAAGCAGGGAGGTCTGGGGCCTCTGGAGAGAAACTGCAGCTGAGGTCCCAGCAGGGAGATGGCTCTGCACTAAGGGTCCCGCCTCCTGCACCCTTCACCGTCCTCAGGAGGGTTAGTTACGCCAGCGAGTGCCTCTGAGCCCCTGGGGCCTTCCTTCCCACCTCACTCAGTTCCAGAAAAATCCCTTTTCATCCTCTCTCCAAGGAAGATCCCTCCCTTCTTCACTGAGGGGGTCTCTACCCAAGTGTGCCTGGTCCCAGACTTCCCAGGGGCCACCTGCTTAGAGGTTGTTCCTCCCCATCTCCCTGCCTCATGGTGGCTGAGATAGCCCTCTCCCTCAGTGGGAACCTCCTTTCCTTCAGGTCATTTCTCTGGAGGCCGCCAAGCTCGGGGCTGGCAGATACCTTCAGTCAGCAGCACTCCTCAGGGCAGCCCTGAGCAAGGAGCAAACCACTCGTCAGGCTCGCACGCTGACCTCTGACCTGTGTGCCCAGAGGTGCCAGAGACCTTGGGCCCTCTTAAAAGAGGGTCCTGTTTATCAGCTTTCTTACAGAGGATAGCATGGCACCTCTTCCCAGGTGTGACAGCCAGAATCATCTGCAGACTGTGTGGAGTCCCTGGGGAACAGAGCAGCCACCTTTGAGGGTCTCTTCTCTGGAGTTACACCACCCTTACAGCTGAGGAGGCTGCCCTGGAGGCAGGAGCAGAAGCCTCAGTTCTGTGTAGGAGCCTTGCTCTCCGACATTGTCTCTCTTCCTGCAGAGACTAGCATTGAGAACAACTCGGATAACGTGAAGAAGATCCCAGGCTATCAGTGCCTAGGACCTAATTCTCAGGGGCGAAGGGACTTAGTGGTTTGGTGGCAGGTGGCCTCTGTAAGGTGGGGGCTTGCTTGCTTACAATTCTGTGAATATGGGCATGTGTGCAGCTGGCAGAGCTGAGCATGAACTGACAAGTGTCTGTCCCTGCCTCTAGGACACCACTGGGACACCTTGGACATGGCTCAGTCCTGTTCTGCTAAGGTGTGTCTAGGGTCAACCTTAGAACTGGAAGTTAGCAGACACTTGTTCTTTCAGCTAGGGCTGCTGCCAGCAGTAGGTATGCTGTTGGTACCCAGCAGTATGGTATGGGCATGGGGAGGATGAGCGGGCTCACAGAGTAACCATTAGCCCCCAGCCACACTGCACAAGCCTCCTCAGATGGTCCCACTGCTTAGAGTCCTTGCTCAGGCCTGGTTAGTCAAGGATTACAGACTTCCAAAAGGAAAACAGGTGTCCAGCTTGGACCAGTGTGTACAAAGTCTGATACATGAGTCACCCTGTTGGAACCCTCCAGAGTCGGGCTGCCAGGCTATGTTTCTCTAGGCACATGGACCTGAGAGCAGCTGATCCAAGATGGAGGCAAAACTGACAGGAGCCTAGCAAGGGCTGGAGGCCAATCGAGAGTGAACGGTGGGACCATGGGTGCCTCCCTCCTCTGGTGACTGACTCTCCTCTCTTTTGATCTTCAGTGTGGGGCTGCCTTCCAGGAGGAGGACATCATTGTGCTCAATGGCACCAAGGAGGATGTGGAGATGCTGAAGAAGAGGATGGAGGAGAGGAGGCTGAGGGCCAAGCTGGAAAAGGTAGTGCCCCAGAGCCTGCTGCAAACTATCCTGCAACCTCAGCAGATGCTGCCCAGCCTAGGGGGCCTGGCCTCTAGAAACAGATTTGGGGCTTGGCTGCATTGGTCTTCATCACCAGATAAGTAGGTGGTCGGTGGCTCAAGGCATGATGGTGTAGGGAAGATTTTAAAAGGATGGGTCAAGCACTTGCGCACAGTGTCGCAGAATGAGCTCTCAGGAAAAGCAGTCATGGAGGTGAAAGAGCACAGGCGGGCTGGGCTTGGAGCTTAGCAGTAGAGTGTGAGGCCCTAGGTTCTGTCACCAGTGCAGAAAAAGAAAGGAGTCATAGTGCATTTTCATAACTTGTAGAGGTGAAAGCAGAAGTCAGTGTCACCTCAGCAGGTCTGAGGTCCCCCTGCAGTGTAGTCCAGCAGGCATGGAGGGCATACAAAGCAATGGACCTCATCGTGGCTCCAATTGTTTTGTTGTTGATTGTTATAGAGAAAGGTTAGGCTAAAGGTAAACTCTAGCCTACTGTTTGTTTTACTAAGGTAGAAATCCAGATGTGGCACACCTGTAATCCTATCCTCCTAAGGAAGAGTTAGGAGAGTTGGAGGAGTTTGGAGAGCCAAGGGCTAAGTGTGGCTTAGTGGTAGAGCACCTGCATCTCATGTGCAGTCATGAGTTTGATCCCAGCACTGAAACAAAGAAAACCCTCAGGGCAATGCTGGAAGGGTTAGAAAAGTAGTGTGGTGAGGACACACTGACCAGAAACAGCTGGCATTAAATCAGCCTACATCTGCCAGTGTGGTCTGAAGGTATAAGGCTGTAGTGACAGGAGGGGCTTCAGAGCTTTGCTTGTGCCTTTTTGTCATAGATGAAAGAACAGAAAGAATCACATCACCCGTGGGTGACAGTGGTTCCATGGTTGTGAGGCTTAAAAAGCTGATGGCCACACAAGGGACCCATCTCTCAGAAGCAAACCCATCCTCATCTCCTCTATCAGCTTGGAAAATAGTGCATGGAGCCCGTGCAAATGTTCAGCTGTGGGAATCGTGGAGCTTCAAACATCTGTGTGTGCATGTTAATTCCAAATTAGTTTTCTAAAATTCACTTACCATCATAAAAGCATAGAAAAGTTGCAGTGTCTTTGGCAAGAGACAGCAGCCAAGGGGATCTGATTGGTTTTTGCTGTTCTTGGTCAGTTTTTTAAAAATGTAAGGAGAGGCATAGTGTGCTAAAAAGCAGCAGGAGCCCTGTCAGCCTTGGAGTGGCTTCCCACGTGGCTGTCCTATCACAGGCCTCCTGCCAAGTCCTGCAGAGCCCAGTGGGATTGCATCCCCTCTGCAGCCTCTTCAGCAGGGCCTCTGTGAACGCGCTTAGATACTGCTACCAAGATACAAAATATTTCCCAAATATCCTCACCTGCTGTCAGGGCTTGTGTCTCTGCGCACACCTCCAGCTTTGAACAGCCCAACCGTCAATGAGGGGAGAGAACTAAGCGTTCGTCTCAGTTGTTTTGTGTGACTGGGGGTGTGTGGACACTGAATGTGTGCACACAAGATGTCAGGTGTCCTCCTCTGTCCCTCTCTGCTGTTACCTTGAGACAGGGTCCCTCAGTAAGCCTGAAGAACACCATTTCGGCATGACTAGCTAACCAGCAAATTCTCAGGATCCTAGTCTCTCTACCTGTGAGTTCTGGGGTACAAACATGCACAGTCATGTTTCTGCAGTGGGTGCTTCTGCACCAAGACATCTCTGTAGTCTGTGAGGTTTTTGCTTTGTAGTAACAGCCTTCAAAGATTTGTGTGTGTGCATTTCATGTGTAAATGAACTGTTTCTTACCATTTTTTTCCCAAATGCTTTAAGTCAAATTGCATGAATGTCACACATCAAAGTCCACCACCGAGAAAGATCTTTTGTTCAGTGCAAGAGATGAGGGCCTTCCAAAATTCATTATCTTGTTTTACTTTGTTATTTTAAAGACAGGGTCTCATGAAGTCCAGGCTGGCCTTGAACTTACTGGTCTTAAACTCCTGATTCTCTTGTCTCTGCCTCCCCTGCGCTGAGACAGCAGGTGTGCTGTGTCTCTGGTACAGTTTGGGGTTCTTATGGAAATGGTGTTTTAAAGTAAGCTGTGACCTGCCTTTCTGATGGTCTGTGGGGTTAACTGTAATTTCAGAATGATCAGCCTTCTGGGGGATGAACACTGTTACCCATGCAGCATCTAAGAGTCCAGTGACGCTGACCTAGAGCCTCACCAGCTGACGCTTCTCAGTGAAAACCTCCTCACAGCTGAGCAGGCGTCGGAGGCTGACAGCTCTGGGGCTGAGTGAATGAGGCTCCGTGTGTGTTCACGTGTGTGGAAGTTGTTATTGTTTCACTGCTCTTTTGTGTACGATAGTCACTGGAGAGAGTGAGTGGCCTTTTGTTTGTGCTGCGGTTTTGGAGATCATCAATGCCTCCTCAACACTGAATGGCTGCCCCATCACAGAGCAACTCTGTATGAGTCTGTGTAGACTCAGTCTTCTGTGAGGCATGGCTGCTAGACTGGAGACAGGTCGTCCTCAGAGAATGTGTCTGGCCATCAGGGACCCTGGGCCCTAGGCAGGCCCACTGACACTGTGGTCTGATTATCTGAGCACAACCCTTCCCCTTCTCCCACCCTGTCAGTTACTTCTCTGTGTTCGAGAACCCCGTGACCAGTGGCGGCCTCCAGAGGCAGAGCTTAGTTTGGCTCCCAGTTCCACAGGGTGAGAGTCCATCGTGGCCAAGAGGCACGGCCACAAGAGTAGGAAGCTGAGAACTCCATCCACACACGAAGCAGAGTGGACTGGAACTGGGGTGAGGTTGTACACCCAGTAAGTAGTGCACCACCACCCCCTGAAGGTTCCCTAAACTCCCAAACAGCACCACCAGTTTGGGATCAAGTGTTCAAAAAGCCAAGCTGGGAGACTCTCCCATTCAACCACCACACCCTCCAAAGGTTTCTTTCTTCTTACAGAAAACAAAGAAACCGAAGACAGCGACCGAGTGTGCGTCAAAGCCGGGTACCACACAAGGTACGACCTTAGGAACCTGGGTGCGGGTTGTCCACGGATACCGGGCCCTTGCTCTGCTTTGGCTCAAGGTTTGTTTTGCTGATTCTGTCTTCTCCAGATTCCGCAGGGCCATCAAAAGTGAAGTCTGGCAAGCCTGAGGAGGCGGACCCTGATCCTAGAGAGAAGAAAAGCACCCCGGCTCCCAGGGGCGCAGGTGGGTCTTACTGAGCCAGCGGAGAGCTGAGAACAAAGGGATGAGAAAACTCAGGCTCTCCTGATCGTTCACCCGTGGCTCCCGTGTCCTTTGAATTAAAGAGTAGTCAAAGGTTCTGGGCACAAAGCCCATATCTTACTGTTGTGCAAGCTTATGGTGCCATACCACAGCAGCACACAGAGCTACCCTCAATGCTTCACACTGTGGAGGGCTTAGGCACTGCAGCCACACTGTGTGGAGGCCTTGGACACTGCAGCCACACTGTGTGGAGGCCTTGGGCACTGCAGACACACTGTGTGGAGGCCTTGGGCACTGCAGACACACTGTGTGGAGGCCTTGGGCACTGCAGACACACTGTGTGGAGGCCTTGGGCACTGCAGACACACTGTGTGGAGGCCGTGGGCACTGCAGACACACTGTGTGGAGGCCTTGGACACTGCAGACACACTGTGTGGAGGCCTTGGGCACTGTAGACACACTGTGTGGAGGCCTTGGGTACTGCAGACATACTGTGTCGAGGGCTTAGGCACTTCAGTGCCTTCCTATTTTCCCCTTAGCGATCTTTGTCTCTACTTGCCTCTTTTTTCTTTCTTTCTTTCTTTCTTTCTTTCTTTTTTTTTTCCTGAGACAGGGTTTCTCTGTGTAGCCCTGGCTGTCCTGGAACTCACTTTGTAGACCAGGCTAGCCTTGAACTCAGAAATCCACCTGCCTCTGCCTCCCGAGTGCTGGGATTAAAGGTGTGCGCCACCACGCCCGGCCCAACTTGCCTCTTTTGCCAAGTGGCCAAACTGCTCTTGAAACTCAATGTCTTTACTTCAGAGGAAGCATCGTTTACATCAGCCCAGTGGCAGAGGTGACTCAGCCATGAGCACCAGGCCAGTCTGGGCCACATGCTTGAGTTCAGGCTAGCTTAGGTCACATGGTGAGTTTCTGTCTCAAAAAGAAAACAAAGGACAGGAGAGCTGGCTTAGCAGTTCAGAGCCAATAGTGCTCTGCTCCTAGCACCCATATCTGGCAGCTCACTGCTTGTACCTCCACCTCCAAGAGACCTGACAGCCTCTTCAGGCCTCACCAGGCACACACACACACATACACCATACACGTACATATAAAGAAAAAAGAATAAACAAAAAAAGGAAAATAAATATTTATACCATGCCTGGTGACACAGGCCTCTCATCCCAGCTACTCAGGAGCTGAGGCAGGAAGATCAAAAGTTTGAGGTCAGCCTTGGCAGCTTAGTCAACTCCTCTATCAAAGTAAACCATCGAAGGGACCTGGGGCAGAGCTCAGTCAGTAGAGGACTACTTACTCTACTTACTCTGTTGAGCGTGTGTGAGGAGAGAGAGAAGAGAGAGATTGTGTTATTATGTCCAGCATAAATAGTGGCCAGTGGCTCCCATTCTGGCGTCAATCAGCATAGTAAGCCGACCAGAACAGGCCACTGGGGCTTCTGGGCTCTTTGTCCTGGTTCAATACCAACCTGAGCGGACCAGGCCCTCAGCCTGAGTGCTGAGAAGCAGGGGACAGTCTGGTGCTGGCATACAGTGCTCAGCAAGGCCTTATGTGGTTGGGGCTCTGCCTGGCTTTCAGGAGACACTAATAAGAGTCTGTGCTTCAAGCCAGGCATCGGAGGCACAGTTAGGAAAATCACTCCAAATTCAAGGTCAGACTGGTCTACATACTAAGTTCTAGGCCAGCCAAGACTACATAGTGAGGCCCTGACTCAAATAATATATTGTAGGCAGGAAATATAGCTCAGTGGTTAGAATACTAGCACATATGCATAAAGCCTGGGCTCAGTATGAAGCAGTGTGATGGCAGCTTCTGTAATCCCAGCACTTGGGAGGTGACGCCACAGGACCCGAAATCAAGGCCAGCCCCGGCTGCAGAGAGTTCAAGGATGGGCTGGGCTGAATGTGTCTCTGCCCCTTTACTTCAGCTGCTTTCCAAATAGCAGCAAGACATTGGGAGCTTAGCCAAGTGGCATGCATGACTTGGTCCCTTTAAAACTTAGTCATTTGGAATGATCTTCAGCCCCAGCCTCACCGGTTTTGGCTTTGTTTTCTAGCAACTAATGGGAGTGCGTCTGGGAAAGTTGGCAAGCCCCCATGTGGGGCCCTGAAGAGGTCCATTGCAGACAGCGAGGAGTCTGAAACCTACAAGTCTATCTTCACCAGCCACAGCTCTGCCAAGCGCTCCAAGGAGGAGTCTGCGCACTGGGTCACCCACACATCCTACTGCTTCTGAAGCGGGACCGGGCCTTCACCCTGGGTTTCCCGTGGCCTTCTGTGCCACACTTGCTTGGTGTGGCACTGTGCTATAAAGCTGTCCTCTGCAGTCCTCAGCCAGCGTGGTCACTTGCTGTGAGATCTTGAGGGCCCTGGGAGTGAGAAGTGGTGTGTGACCTCCCTAGTAGCAGGTCCACAGGCCGTACCTCTCACCTAGCCTGGTGACTGCTGCTTCTATTAGGTAACAAAAGACTCCAGCTCTCGGTGTACACTCAGCTCATAATGGTCAAGGAGGGAGTGGCCCCGAGCTTAGGGACAGACTTCCAACAGTCTTAGACCTTGCTCCTCACAGGGTTCTTCTTGCCTGATCAAGGACTGCAGAGAGGACGCATGCCTGACTGCCTGGTGCACACTAACATCCTTTCTCTGTCTTCCTTCTCTCTCCCTCCGCTATCTTGGTAAGAGAATGGCAGCCATCCAGGTGCCGGTGGCAGGCAGGAATGACTCCTTTTCCATCCCCACAGTTAAAATTGGGACCTCTGTGACACTTCATGTGGTGTGATAGATCTGCCTCTGGGCTGGGCAGATGGCTCACTCAGTGGATAAAGCACTCGCCATGGACACTTGTGGACCAGAGTTTAGATCCCCAGAACCTTTATCAAAGCCCGGTGAGTGCAGTAGCTGCCTGTGATCCCAGCCCCTGTAAGGCAGGGTTCCCTCAGCAAGGCACTGAGTTCAGGGTTCGAGGAGAACCTGCCTCAGACACTAGCTGGAGTGCAGTTGAGAGATTCCCAGTGTCAGCCTCTGGCCTCCACACTTAAAGTCCCTGTTCCCAAACCAAACATGGTGGCATGTCTAATCCAAGCAGTCAGAAGACTGAGGCAGGAGGATCGCCGAGATGTCAGAGCTGGCAAGGTTAAATAGCAAACCCTCACCTCAGGAAACAACCCCAGAAAAGCCCCTGTTCCTGCTGCCCTCTGGTTTGCTGCTTGCAGGCGATGAGGCTTGGCCTCAAATACACTTGCATTTATTCTGGGACAGTGCTGGGAGCATGGTAGGAGTGTGCAGCAGGGTGGGAGTGAGCATGGTCCAAGGGACCCTGGGCGCATGACCTTTGTACTTAGAAAATTGAAATAAAGGTTGTAGAAATATTTGGGGGGGTTGGTTTTGCTTTTGAAACATGGCCTCACTATATGCATGGCTGGCCTCAAACTCAAGATCTTCCTGTCTAACCTCCCAGAGGCTAGAATTAGAGCTGAGGGTAGGCACTTGTGCCTACCTAGCATGCACAGAGCCCTGGGTTCTTCCACGACATTACATAAGCCAGATGTGACAGGCACCCGTCGCTCCAGCATTTGGGAGATGGAGGCAGATGGATCAGAAGTTCAAGGCCCGTGCTGGAGAGTTGGCTCAGTGGTTCTTCAGAGGTCCTGAGTTTGATTCCCAGCAACCACGTGGTGCCTCACAGCCATCTATAATGGGCACCTTCTCCTGGTGTGTCTGAAGACAGTGACAGTGTACCCATATACATAAAATAAATCCGATTTTTAAAAAAAGAACTTCAAAGCCATCCTTGGCTACATAGAAGTGTTAGGCAAGCCTGGGATACGATAGACCCTGTCTTTAAAAAAAAAAGAATTTTTATTTTCCAAAACAAAGCTAATTAACTCTTTTATTTCTCTGAGCTATTTTCAATACAGTGAAAACTACTTTAGAGGTATTTTTTGATGTTGTTAAATTCTCATAACGGTTACTTTATTTTGGTAGTTTTCTTTTAATCAAAAGAGAACTTTATTGAGGATGAAAACAGTGTAAAACTCAAAGCTACTCTGTCATTGAATTAGCACACCACCATTTCTCTTATCCTATTTTTACAAAGAAAACTTAGCCCTTGTTTTTTTTTTTTTTTTTTTTTTTTTTATTTATTTATTTATTATATGTAAGTACACTGTAGCTGTCTTCAGACACTCCAGAAGAGGGAGTCAGATCTCGTTACGGATGGTTGTGAGCCACCATGTGGTTGCTGGGATTTGAACTCCTGACCTTCGGAAGAGCAGTCGGGTGCTCTTACCCGCTGAGCCATCTCACCAGCCCAAACTTAGCCCTTGTAAGCCATATTTTATTAATTACAACCTTTAAATGTTTAATTTTTTTAAAGATTTATTTATTTTTCTTCTCTTTCTTTTTTTTTTTTTGGTTTTTTTGAGACAGGGTTTCTCTGTATAGCCCTGGCTGTCCTAGAACTCACTTTGTAGACCAGGCTGGCCTCAAACTCAGAGATCCACCTGCCTCTGCCTCCCGAGTGCTGGGATTAAAGGTGTGCGCCACCACCGCCTAGCACTTACTTATATGAGTACACTGTAGCTGTCTTGAGACACACCAGAAGAGGGCATCGGGTCCCATTTCAGATGGTTGTAAGCCACCATGTGCTTGCTGGGAATCGAACTCAGGACCTCTGGAAGAACATTCAGTGCTCTTAACCTCTGAGCCATCTCCAGCCCCTTGATGATTTAAAAAAAAAAAAAAAAAAAAAGAATACTTTCACATTTCTCAACCTTAAAACTTCGATATCAGGCTGGCGAGATGGCTCAGCGGATGGCTACCGAATGCCAGATCTGACTTCAAAAGCAGTACCTACAGACATGGATACCTAGCCCAGCAATACCTTCACCATGGGAATTTTCACGATCTTGCTCAGGGCCTGCCAAGGATGACCCTCCAAACAGACTGCACTGCACCCCTGGCCACAGCCAGAAGCACCAGGGCCGCCTGCTTCTCTAGTGAGCGTCTGTAGCTGTCTAGATGTCAGGGCTCGTTTCTGATCCAGCAGGAGGCCTGTGCCAGCATCTGGTAGGAGGCCCACAGAAACCGATGCTCTGCCCTAGGGGAACGCCCTGCTGCCCACTGGCCCCTGGACACAGGAGTCTGTAGAAGCCACGCTAAGCTCAGAGTGTAACACATTTGGAGGCAGTGTGAGTGTTAGCAGAAAGTCATTTCTCAGGTCATTTCTCAAGATCCCTGCAGTGAGCTACGAGGGACAAGCGTGGGCCTTAATGCTGCATGAGTAGTGCGTGTGTGTGTGTGTTGTGTGGTAGGTGTGTATGTTGTGTGTGCACAGGTGCATATGTGAGCATGTGGAGACCAGAAGTCAACCTTCAGTATTATTCCTGAGACACTGTGCATCTTGTGTTTTGAGATGGTCTCACTGGCCCAGAACCCAACAAGTACTTGGGCTGGGTAGCCAGCAAGTGCACGTTCAGGCTGTCCCGGCCTCCCCAGCTCTGTGACTACAAGTGCCCACCACAACTAGCTTTTTAATGCATGTGCTGGGGACTAAATTCAGGCCCCTATGCTTGCATTCAGACACTATCTACTGAGCCATCTTCCCGGCTCCTTGGGTGACAGTCCCCACAACCCTTAGATGGTAGTGTAGGCCAAAGGAAAGAAATCCATGAGCCCCAGTGAGTGGCCTGTGGCTGGTAACCTTGTTTCTCGATCTACCCCTGTTGGGACACCTTGTACCTGTATCTTACCACTGTCTGGATCAAATAAGTGAAACCAGAAACAGACGATGGCCTCTCCTTAGAGGGTGCCAAGCTCAGAGCATTCCAGCAAGGAAACAGCATCCTCTCTTCTCGTCCCTGGAAGTCCTACCAGGCAGGCTACTCACGGTGAGTGAGCCTCAGGCTTCTTAAGCTAAAGGCATCACAATGACTGGAGCTGTTGGCTCAGGGCCCTCTGTGACATCACGAGCCCCCAACACTAGCCCATCAGTGTCTCTGGCACCACGGCAGGCAGCCCCACCATGTGTAGCTCCCTGGGCCAGCTCTGCTCACCATGCGGACGCTGCTGAGATGGTGCCTGTTCTTGTCTCTGTGCGTCTCTTGTGCCTGTGCCTTCATGTTTTCTTCGATGAGGGAGAAAACCAAGGAAAGCCCAGGGAAGGTGCCTTGCGGCGGACACTTCCGGATTAGACAGAATCTTCCAGAGAATGCCCAAGGCTGGCTTGGGAACAAATGGCTCTGGCTTTTTGTTGCCATTATGATATATGTGATGCTGAAGTTTCGAGGAGATGGCGAGAATAAGGTAAGGATGTCCTTGGTCACACCACAACCATTCATTCGCTCTCAGAAACCCAGGTTAGGTTCCTACAAGTAGGACCACTAGTGTCTGACCTTGAACTTTGGCCAGAAAGCCCTATGATGATAGCTAGGTGAAGTTGCTTCCTCTGAGGATGAGATGGTTTGAGATGGGTTCCTAAACAGCTCATGGTTTTCCTGTGAAGTAAGCTTTGATTATTTTCCCCGACTTGAGAGTAGACTCTGGAGCTCACGGTGTGTTCTGTGGTGTCAGACCTGCTCACAGGGCCAGGCTCACACACTCCAGGCGAGGTGAGCTCTTATTTCCCTTGCTTTTGACTCACTGAAAATGTCTGAGCCAAAGGAAGTTTCATCTCGAGTAAAGTTTGAGGCCTCTACTCAAGAGTCACTACGGGTGTCCCCCACAGTGGCTTGGAGCTCTTCGGGGATTGGAGGGACAGAGGTTCAGTCTAAGATAAACCCAGCATTTCAAGACACTGTGGCCAGGGTCTGGGAGATGCCTCAGTTAGAAAAATGCAGCCTTGGGGACTTAAGTTCTATCCATAGCACCCAGATCAAAGTCAGGCCTGGTGGCGCCCCTGTCCCTGGAGAGCTGGCATACCCCTGTCCCTGGAGAGCTGGGGAGGGAGGCTTAGGAGGACCTTGTTAGACAGCCAGTCTAGCAGAATTCTGGAGTCCCAGCTTCAGTGAGAGACCTTGCTTGCCTCGGGAAATATGGTGAAGTGGTGAGGAAGACAACCACTATCTATCAACCTCCACACACATATTCTGGCTAGAGCAAAGGCGGCCAAGCTGCCTGTAAAGGCTCAAGTGGGAGTCATTTTCAGCTCTACAGGCCATAGAGTCTCTGTGGCAGCTCCTTCCTCCCTTTCTGTCATTTGAGCCTGAGAACAGGCCCAGCTAGTAACAGAGCTTGGCTGTGTGCCAATAAAACTTTATTTACGAAATCAAGTCGCGGGCCAATTTGGTCACAGTTAAAACCAACAACATCCAGACTAGGTTTGTTATTGTGTCCCCTCTTGGCTGAGTCTAACTTTTGGAACTGCGTAGGAACTAGTGAGGCCACTGGAATACTTCACCCGGAATCTCTCTCTCGACAGGAGCAGCATCCTCCTGGCCTCCGAGGCTGCCAGCTCCGCTCTCCACCAAAGAAAGCTCAAAATATTTCCCCCAGCAAAGACTTCACTTTCAATACTTTAACCCAGCTCGAGATGGAATTGGTGAAATTTGTGTCCAAGGTGCGGAACCTTAAGGTCTCCATGGCAACTAACAGTAACTCCAGGCAGCAGGTTCCAGAGAGCCCCACGAACCTGTACAATAATGTCACAATATATGAGATATGGGGGGAGGAGGACTCTGAGTGAAGAGGTTTATAGTAAAGTATAAGAAAAGACAAGTATTGACAGACAGTATCCGAACTAATAAAGACTATTCTGAAGAAGAAAGAGTCCCCCACGTGAGCTCTTTCTCCCCTCCACAACCCCTCTTGTTTGTTTGTTTGTTTGTTTGTTTGTTTGTTTTTAACTGGAGTTTAAAATGCCAAGTCCCAGTAGACTTGGAAGTACAGGCACGCACAGATCACTGATCTGAGCACAGGTCGCTGGTCCTGGGAATCTGCCAGGCTCCAGAATGTGGAGGCAGGCGCTGACATTTTCCTGGACACTCTTGGTTTCTATATACTATCTATATACTATCATATCAGATTCGAATGACTAATTTCATCCCAAAGTCAAACTTCATGGGTTTAAAATGACAGTGACTCCGTCAAGAGAGGTAGTTCTGGAACCTTCTGCTTCCCCTGCAACCAGGAGAATCTTTATTCATTCCATCCTACAGGCCTTCTGCAGCATTACAAACTTTTTTTTTCTAGTAAACTGGCAATTACATGTGGACTTTTAGAGTACAGAAACAGCGGGTTTTATCTGTTCCAGTCTGTGGTTCCAGAATTGGAGACAGTTAGTGCACAGGGACTCAATAGGGAGGAGGGGAGGAGATAACTTCTATGGCTTTGGGTTTAAGATACTGATGAACTAAACAAGGACTCTCGAGTTAGTCTTTTTAAAATGTATTTTTAAAATATTTATTTATTATATGTAAGTACCCTGTAAGCTGTCTTCAGACACTCCAGAAGAGAGCATCAGATTTCGTTATGGATGGTTGTGAGCCACCATGTTGTTGCTGGGATTTGAACTCAGGACCTTTGGAAGAGCAATTGGAGATCTTAACCGCTGAGCCATCTCACCACCCCCCTTAAATGTATTTTTATGTATGTGCACATGCCTGCCGTTTGAATGCACACCACAGGCATATCAGTGTCCTCCGAGGGCAGAAGAGGGCCCTAGAGGGCGCTGCAGTTACAGGTGGGTGTGAGTGCTTTTAACAGCTGAGAGGAATTGGCTGGCTTACAGTAGTGTCAGAATGGGAACCTGAGAGGAGCTGATGGCACAAGTTATTTTCACAACATAGGAAGGATCCAGATGGGCAAAGTAATAATGATATTGAGAGAGCTACCGGTAGTTTCAATGTTTCAATATGGGCATATTTCAGATGTTCACCACACCTGTAACTGCCAAGGTAGACAGCTCACTGGCCGCACCTGGCCCACTGTCTGGGTTTGTGCGGCTTTGCAAGCTGTACATTGTTTTTATATTGTCAAGTGGGTTTTTTTTTTTTTAAAATCAAACTCACTCCCATGTGATGTGAAAACGACAGATCAGGGTCTAAATCCTCCCAGAGCCCGGCCACGCTGGCTAACTTAAACATCATCGGTGGCTGCTTTGATGCCACCGGGGCAGACAGAATGACTACATCAGAGTGGGACCCTTTGCAGATTTGACTGGTCTGACCCAGGAGAAACTTGCTACCCTCTAGTCTGCTCTCCACCAATGGGAATGACACACCCCACCTGCAGCCTTTCCCGTGAGTGTTATGAGATGCCCCGGTGGCCCTTGGGAAGAAAATTGAAATGTGAGACATTTGTGGCAGGTGGGGGACAGCCTCTAGGACCCAAAAAGGGTTCCCAAGTAACAGAAAGTGGGTCATTCACCACTCAACACAGGAGGTGGATCCACCACAGGCCCTGGAAGAAAGAATGAAGCCTTGAGTGACAGCTGATGCTGGCACCTGACACAGCCTTGGGAGATGTGTAGTAGGACTCTTCTGGCCAGTGGGTAGCCTCTGCCCTCAGAGGGACTGTGTTGTTTTAAGTCGTGAAGTTTCTGGTAATTTTCTTACGTAGCAATAGAAAATAAGTCCAATGTGTAGTGCATGCGAAGTGGGTTAAAGAGTTGTTTCCATCTGCTGCTTTTGATACACTCAACCCTGCCTTTCCCCTGGCCTCTGGTCCCAAGCCACAGAAATGAGGCCAAAGAAATAAACAGCAGAGGGCCGTGAGAAACTGTTCCTTGAGTCAAGATCACACATCTCACCCAAAGGAGCCCTTGACCCGCAGCAGTCTGCGCCTTATTCTGAAAATGGCAGATCCCAGAGCCGGGTGTGCAGCTCGAGCATCTGCCTTGTGTGTGTGATGCTAGGTTAGATCCCATGCTGCATAAACTGGGGTGTGGTGGTTCATGCCTGAGGAGACAAGAGGATCGGAGCTTCATCCATATAGGAAGGTCAAGGCCAGCCTAGGATATTATGAGCTCCCAGCTTAAAAGAAAGAAAGAAAGAAAGAGAGGGAGAGAGAGAGAGAAAGAAAGAAAGAAAGAAAGAAAGAAAGAAAGAAAGAAAGAAAGAAAGAAAGAAAACTTAGATTAGCAGAAAGTTACCAAGAGGCAAGCCCCCCACCCCCAACGCCCTTCATTTATCCTGTGGGTGACTTAAAGCACAGCAGCAAACCAGAAAATTGACATTAACCCAATATTGGTTGGTAGAACCCTGTGTTCTTTTGTACCAGTAATCTGTGGCACCATCTCCCGGGCCACATCCACGGCCACTTCCACTCCTACCTCGCTGCTGTAGCCTATGAGGCCAGTCTCCTCCTGGCTAAGCTGGCCCAGCTCATCCCTATCTTAGGACCTTTGAACTGCCCTTCCCCCAGCTGACATCTGATGTCTCCCCAGCTGACATCAATAGCCCTGTTGCCATTCTGGTCTCCCGTGTCAGCAGCAGCCCCAGCGAGGCCTTCCAGGAGTTAGCAGGAAGCCCTTCCATACCTCAGCATCGGCACGCTCTGCTCTGTCATCGTCTCTCCCCTGTGTGCAACCAGGCATCTCACTAGACTTCCTGCTCTCCTATTCCGTCTACAGCCAATGTGGAGAGGCTGGGGCTTGTAGCCAGAAGTGTGTCTTGGATCCTCAAAAAGTCCATAGCCCCCAGCTCCAGAACCCCGAGGGAACCCAAAGGGACCAGGGATTGTCTGTGGGTGGGCTGGGATGTTCTGACCACCAGGAGAGCTGAGTGCCTAAGATGTAACTCCACCCCTTTACCCTGCCTTGCAATAATGGAGGGGCACCTAGTTTGGGAAGATGGTCCCCTCTTTCTATCTCCCTCTCTCCCCCACTCCGCTCCCTCTCTCCCCCTCCCCCTCTTTCCCTCTCCCTCTCTCCTCCCCCTCCCCTTCTCCCTCCCCCACTCTTTCTCCCTCTCTCCTCCCCTCCCCCTCCCTCTCTCCTCCCCTCCCTCCTCCCACTCTCTCCCTCTCCCTCCTCCTCTCTTTCTCCCCACTGCTTCCCAGAATAGCCCTAAGGACAGCCAGTCTCTACAGTCTATTTTTTGTCCTGTGCCTTTTGCTCTGATCCGTGTGCCTGCCTTCTCACAGGAAGGCAAGTGTGCCTGCAGTTTCTCTTTCTTCACAGCCTTCCTAAGAACACATCTTGGTTTTCCCTCCGGCTTCAGGACAGACCATGTATGTGCAGGTGCCTCTGAATGTCCCACCACACCCATCTATAGGGAATCTCAGGGAGTTTCCAATCATTTGTAACCACAAACACCTCGTACGTGTCCGGGTTGGTTGAGTGTGAACCTCCAGGCAGCCTCTTGAGAGAGGGAACTCTGACAGACATTTCCACATTACCTCTAGAGGTAGTGTGCCTGTCTGCACTATCACCAGGAATATATGAATAGTTGTCTAATCAAGCATGGGGTTGCATGTCTGAAGACAGATTTGCTCGACACAGCAAAGTTCCTTTAGAGCCAGTGTATGAAGCATGAAGATCCTTATATGGCCACTAGGTGGCAGACAAAGCCCATTGGAACAAGAATGCAGTTTCCAAAGCCTGAGCTGGAATACTGGGGGGGGGGGGCTTTCACTTACAATCTTGTCATATGCAAAGTGAAGCTCACTGTCAGTTAACATAGAAGCCGGCATTGAACAGTGTAGACCTCTTGGCTTTATTTTGTTTTGAGACAAGGCCTGAAACAGGCTGGACTAGAACTCACTTTGTAGTTCAGATGACCCCTGGACCTGTGTGTGATCCTCCTGCCTCAGACTCCTGAATGGTAGAATCAGGTGTGGGTCACTACCCCTGGCTTCCACCTTTGATGGAGATAGAAGATCTCAAGCTGGCTGTGTAGCTGAGGATGGCCTTGAACTCTGAATCTCCTGCCTCTGCCTAAACAAGAGCAGGGGTTACAGGCATACCGCAAGCCAGGCTTCCATAGTTTATTAACAACCTGTATTTGCTCATGGGCTCAACAGATATACTGCTGTTTTAGATGATGTGAACAAGACAGAAGAGAAGACAAAACACCTACAGAAGGCTGGCATTCCGCTGGTGGGAAAGAGAGGCCGTAAGTAAATACGGAAGGGCTAAGTGGTCACTCTGAGGTGAGGTCCCGGGTGCCGCTGCCTGGGGTTAAAAAAGAGAAAATCCAAGCTGGGCGTGGTGGTGCATGCCTTTAATCCCGGCACTTGGGAGGCAGAGGAAGGCAGATTTCTGAGTTCGAGGCCAGCCTGGTCTACAAAGTGAGTTCCAGGACAGCCAGGGCTATACAGAGAAACCCTGTCTCCCCCCCCCCCCAAAAAAAAAAACCAAGAGAGAGAGAGAGAAAGAGAGAGAGAAAACCTGCAAGAAGCTGAGTGTATAGAACTTGCCTGGCAGTCCTCAGACTCTGGGCTCAGTACACATACACACACACACACACACACACACACACACATGAATTCTCAGCTGACAGTGTAGCTCGGTGGTAAGAATTCTCGCCTAACGCGTTTGAGGTCCTGGGTTCCAGCCCTAACAAAACCAACAAAAAATTAGTTTAAAATTTAAATTAAGGGCTGGAGAGACTGCACGATCCAGCGTTTGAGACTGGCCACTCTTCCAGAGGTCCTGAGTTCAATTCCCAGCAACCACCTGAGGGCTCACAACCATCTGCAATGGGATCCGATGGCTTTTCTGGTGCATCTGAGGTTAGCAACTGTGTACTCGTGTACATAAAATAAATAAATCTTTTTTTAAAATTAAATTTTTAAAATTAAATTAAAAAAAACAAAGCCGGGGGCTAGTGAGATGGCTCAGTGGGTAAGAGCACCCGACTGCTCTTCCAAAGGTCCAGAGTTCAAATCCCAGCAACCACATGGTGGCTCACAACCATCTGTAATGAGATCTGACTCCCTCTTCTGGAGTGTCTGAAGACAGCTACAGTGTATTTACATATAATAAATAAAATATTAAAAAAAAAAAAAGAAGAGAGGAAGGGCCAAGTAGCCCCTTTAAAAAAAAAAAGAAAGAAAGCCGGTGTCTTAATGTTTGCAACTGTCTCTGAGCCCACCCCTGCTTCAGCTGGCCCAGGCTGGCTCCTTGATGTCCTTTGTCCCATTGCAGTGAATAACTGCTCCCGGCACCCCCACCCCCCACCCCCCACCCGCAACAGTGAGCTAGATAGCTGCGGACTCTGGGCTCCTTATCCACAGACAGGAACCATGATCCTATCTGCTCCCTTCTCCAGCTTTTCTGGAATGGTTGACCTGGAAATAAAGACACAAGTGTCATATTCCAAGAGATTGACTCACTTCTGTCCCCAGACCCCATGGAGGAAGCATGAGCAGAAGGAATGGTGACTGGCACTGGGCCCTTGGGACTTAAATTCCCTGGGGTGTCACGGGTCAAGTGAAAACTGGAGAGACTTACCTAGAAGAGGGGCAGGGAGTGTGGAAGAGCAGATGGGTCGGACAGAGCCTGGAGACCAGGGCTCTGCTGCTGCAAACAGGACACTAAGCTCCCTGGCAGGACCTGATACACCAATGGGGCTCAGGGCTGGTGGCCTTGAAGCATCTGAACGCCCCATTTCTTCCTACAAGGTCACCTAAGCACCCTGACAATGCCCACTCAAATCAAGGCAAGGGGAGAGGCATTGGGTCTGCAGAGAGCTTTGAACTCCAGGAGGCCTGGGACTGGGGGTTCCTGCTTGGACCCTCTCAACCCCCAAGCCACTTCAGGTGATCTTGTCACTCCAGAGTCACCCTCTCTCACGGGTCCTCTCATTTCCCAATCAGACAGTCCTTCGCCTATTTGTTGTTCAAGAAGCTTTCAAGTTCTGTGGACCACGCCTGTAGCTCAGCCCAGGGGCAGACGGGGCAGGAGCAGCATGAGGGAGCCAGGGCTGCAAAGCAAGAGCACCCCAGTGTGTAAGCTGAGGGCTGAGCTGAGGAAACCGGTGGAGAGGACACAGGCAGGGTGCAGGGTACATGCAGCCTGCTGCAGACAGGATGGGGGTGGGGGGCTGAGGCTGCTGCTGCTGAGGGTACAACCACAGGGTTGGAGTAAGAAACCTCAGTGACTTGCTAGGACCAGAAAACAACCTGGCCACCTTGGAAGGCAGCGTGGAGAGTCCTCAGGAAGTTAAAAACAGAGAGCTGATCAGAAAGTGCCACGCAGAATCTCTCGTGTTTATCTTCAAGGACCCCTGAACTGTGGAGGCCAGGAAGATAGAAGGGACCCTTAACCATTTAAGGAGGGGAGGTAGATACCAGCACTGGAAGGTAAAGGCAGGTGGACTCAAAAACAAAACAAAACAGAAAATGACTTTTTGAGGCAGAGTTTTTCTAGTCTGAGGCTAACCTGGTCTACAGAGCATGTTTTAAGGGAGCCAGGGCTATACAGAGAAATCCTGTCTTGAAAAGAAAACCCGGGGCTGGTGAGATGGCTCAGTGGATAAGAGCACCCGACTGCTCTTCCAAAGGTCCGGAGTTCAAATCCCAGCAACCACATGGTGGCTCACAACCATCCGTAACGAGATCTGACTCCCTCTATTGGAGTGTCTGAAGACAGCTACAGTGTACTTACATATAATAAATAAATAAATCTTTAAAAAAAAAAAAAGAAAAGAAAAGAAAAGAAAACCCACAGAGATCGTCCTGCCTCTGCTTCCCAAGGGCCTGTACCACCAAGCTTGGCCTATTCCTCTGTGTGTGTGTGTGTGTGTCTGTCTGTGTGTGTCTGTCTGTGTGTGTCTGTGTGTCTGTCTGTCTTTCTCTGTGTCTCATGGGTGCCTATGCTCCTAAAGAGGCCAGAAGAGGTTGTTGAATCCCTGAAGTAGATTTACATGTGTTGGGTTGTGAGCTCCCTGATGCGGAGATGAAGCTTCCAGTCGGGTTTTTAATGATTGAAAACAGACAGACCTGGGGCTGGAGAGAAGGCTCAGTGGTCAAGAGCACTGGGTGATCTTCCTAGAGGTCCTGAGTTTAAATCCCAGCAACCACATGGTGGCTTACAACCATCTCTAATGGGATCCAAAGCCCTCTTCTGGTGGTGTGTCTGAAGAGAGCAACAGTGTAGTCACACACATAAAATAAAAAAACAAACAGACAAACCTGATGGTGGGGTCTCTCCCTGCCTAGAAGGGGTGACTCAGGGCTGCTCTGGCCCCACCTCCGTGGTACCTGTGTGGCTTGGCCTGGAAGACACTGTAGTACCCTCCCACCTGCCCCACTGCCCCTTAGCATTTCTGTTTTCTTGACTCCCTGTTCTCCTCCACGGATGGTCTGTTACGGGAGATACCATCTTCCTGACAAAAAGACCTTGTGGGCTTTGACCCCTTGGTGGCCCCTCCCCCCTCTTCCCAGCCACTGACTACTTCCTGTCTGTCTGTCCTTCCTCCTGACATTTCACACACAGGGACTCTAAAGCTTGTGGCCCTTTCTGTCTCAGCATGTTGGTGTGGAGAAAGGGTCCCATTCGTCTCAATGGTGGATAATACTCCACTGTATGATAAATTATATTTTAGTTTCCCATCTGTCCCCTGATGGTCATTTGGGTCTTTTGGCAAGCACCCTGTGTAGCCCAAGCTAGCTTCAAACTCATGGCCGTGTAAACCCCGCCTGCTGAACTCCAGAACTGCAGACATCTGCATCCTGTTCAGCTGCCGAACTCACAGGTTCGCTGAATCACCTCCGCAGCGGTCATGTGATTACGCCAGGCTTTTTCCTTGTCTAAGCCCCACTCCCCGCTTACTGTGCAGTAGGCTCCCTCCGTGCAGGCACCGAGAACCCTGCCTGATTCCTGCATGTTCCAGTGTAGACTCCCTGTAGCTCCCGCTCTGCCAACTCAGGCCTCTGAGAGGCCCTGGCATGGCCCGGCTCCCTCCACTCATATAAAATGATTTAATGTTTTACCGAGAACCGACATACACTTTTTGAAACTGGGTCTCTTATAGCCCAGGCTACCCTTGAACTCACTATGTAGCTGAGGATGACCTTGAACTTCTGACTCCCCTCTGCCTCTAGCTCCAGAGTGCAGGGACTACAGGCTTGTCCCACCACAGGCAGTGCTAAGCAAGCACTCTCAGCTGAGCCACATTCCCAGCCCCTGAAGGTTCTAGGGTGTTCTCTGCCTTTCTCTCTGTGCCTGGCAGTGCTTGGTGTCCTATGGATGTTCTTTGATGGCTACAAGCAAGGGGTTCTCCTCTGTAACACTCTCTTTGTGGGGTTGATCTCTTGGGGTCTCCTCATGGGTGTCTATGACTCTTAGAATGTCAGTCATGTTGGATTGTGAGTGTGCCCACCCTCAGGGTGACAGATCCTGTGCGTGCCAGGTGCTCCACCAGTGAATGACAGCCCCAGCCTATGGCTTGAATCCAAAATGACCCTCCTAGGCTCAGGTTTTCAGTTTTCAATGCTCTGTCTCTGAAGGACGTGCTCTCAGGAGGTGGGGCCTGACTAGTGGGAGCAAGTTGTACGGAGGCTGTGCCTACCCTGGTTTACAAGGCTCTCTCTGCTTCCTGGCTCACCGAGCCATGAGGAGCCTTCACCATCTGCTCTGTCTCTCTCTCTCTCTCTCTCTCTCTCTTTTTTTTTTTTTTTTTCGAGACAGGTTTTTCCTGTGTAGCCCTGGCTGTCCTGGAACTCACTTTGTAGACCAGGCTGGCCTCAAACTCAGAAATCTGCCTGCCTCTGCCTCCCGAGTGCTGGGATTAAAGGCGTGCGCCACCACGCCCGGCCCGCTCTGTCTCTTTGAAACCAGGAGCCAAATGGTACCTCTTTCCCCGCAAGCTGTTTCTGTGCAATATAGTTTTGCACAGTGAAATGGGAAGTTAATATTGGGGGAAGAGGGATGCAAAGGGGCAGGAGAGATGGCTCCACAGTTAAAAAACCCTTGGCTGATCTTGCAGAGGACCTGGGTTCAATTCCCATCACCCCTGCTGGGGCTCTCGGACATCACTAACCTCAGTTCAGAGTGACCGGCTGGGAAGATGGGTGTTCTACTTTCAGGAGAATGGATTGGAGTGGGGCTAATCCCAAATGCTGTCTTAAAGGAGCAGAAAGCAAAAGCCTGGGGAATCAGTGGGTCTGGTTGGTCCGCTCTGAGAGCACAGCACAGCTAGGCCGACCTCCCTCGGCCTTCAGGGACACACACACACACACTCACAGGTAAGAGCACAGGTAAGACACACACACACTCACACTCACAGGTAAGAGCACAGGTAAGACACACACACACACACACACACTCACAGGTAAGAGCACAGGTAAGACACACACACACACACACTCACAGGTAAGAGCACAGGTAACACACACACACACTCACAGGTAAGAGCAGGTAGGAAACACAAACCAATGTTCTCCACATCCCTGGCCTAAGCCTCAGACAGAGCAAGATCCAAGATCTCATGGCCCCAAATCTAGGTGTGCGCCCCCACCCCCCTAGTACAGGCCTGTTTTTACAAGGGGACATGTATGAGTGGTCCATCCTCGGGGACAGTCAGTTCCTCCATCTTGGTGACATAGAACCTAGCTCTTCTTGTGGCTTGACACCACCCAGGACCTTTAGAGTTCTTCACACTTGGTCTCAATCTGCCAGAAATAGTCAATATTTTAGGCTGTGCTGACCGAGCGACCGTCTGTTTCTGTCACCACCACTGTGCTGGGTGGGTGACAGCCAGCCCTCATTTACATGTTGTTTGTTGCTCTTCTTGAGACCATCTGGGCTGCAAAGCCCGAGTTTGCTGTCACAGGGGCAGTCTGCCAACACTACCATCCGCTAAGCACATTTGTTCTTTTCAGCACTGAGGAGGATCGAACCCAGGACCTTGAGCACACCAGGCAAGCTCAGACACAAGCCCAAGAACATCTTTCACGTCTGTAAATAATGCACCCTACACACTGCGCGCGCGCGCACACACACACACACACACACGAATACACACATACACAGAGAGACACACACATACACAGACAGGCACACACATACACATACATACACACATACACAGACAGACACACGCATACACACACACGCATACACACACATACACACTCATATACAGAGAGACACACATACACAGAGAGACACACATACACAGAGAGACACACACATACACACACACACAGACACACAGATACAGACACACACACAGAGACACACACATACACATACATACACACACACATACACACACAGACACACACACACAGACACACACAGACACACAGAGACACACACAGACACACACAGACACACATACACACACACAGAGACACACACATACACAGACACACACACACGCACACACACACACACACACACAGAGCTGCATTTTGCATCCCTCTCATGGCACCTTTCCCAGTATCTCCAAGCCCTGTGTGACATGCCACCAAGCCCAGCATGTCTATGTTCTGGCAGGCAAGGGACTAGGTATATCTAAGTCTCTTAAACTTGCAAGCTATAAACAAGGCCTTTGATGGACATGCCTCCCATTACTCCCCTCACCCCCACGCCCCACCCCTGGTGCTGCCGTGCAGGGTGGTCTCCGGTCCCGTGACTGGGTCCTCTGCTTATAAGGCTGCAGTCCTAAGCAACTGTGTGCTGAGAACGCCATGAAATCGTCTCTCCCTTGTAATTGTAGTTTACAGCGGTTTACTGGGGGTAAGGAATGTCTATCTTGCCTGAGGCCGTTATAGATCCAGCTGGGCTGGGGGAGGTGATGGGGGGGGCGCAGGTGGCAAGATCCAGGAAGCTGCTCCAGCAGACAGAGCAGGGACCAGTTTTTCTGGTTCCCGGGCTCGTCAGAAGCTTCCCTGAGTTTACCTTTCTTAGGAAGCAGCCCTACAGGGATTAGCTGGTGACTGGAGCACCCTTGGGGCCCATAGAGAAGTCACTCTAGAAAGCATGGCCTCTTAGACCCTTTCTTTCTTTCTTTCTTTCTTTCTTTCTTTCTTTCTTTCTTTCTTTTCTTTCTTTCTTTCTTTCTTTCTTTCTTTCTTTCTTTCTTCCTTCCTTCCTTCCTTCCTTCCTTCCTTCCTTCCTCTCTCTCTCTCTCTTTCTCTCTCTCTTTTCCTTCCTTCCTTTTTTAAAAAAAAGATTTATTTATTTATTTTATGTATGTGAGTGCACTGCAGCTGTACAGATGGTTGTGAGCCTTTGTGTGGTTGCTGGGAATTGAATTTAGGGCCTCCGCTCGCTCAAGTCAACCCTGCTCTCTCCAATCAGCTTTACTCACTCCAGCCCAAAGACTTATTTATTATTATAAATAATAAACAGCCAGAAGAGGGCATCTGATCTCATTATGATGGTTGTGAGCCACTGTGTGGTTGCTGGGATTTGAACTCAGGACCTTTGGAAGAGCAGTCAGTGCTCTTAACCACCGAGCCATCTCTCCAGCCCCCTTCCTTCCTTCCTTCATAGAAAATGAATCAGAAACTTTGCACCCGTCATCTTGGATTTGTTCCAAGATATCTTAACACCACTGTCACTACTGTCTGCTCCTGACCCAGAGGGGCCTCTCACTCTGGGACCTTCCAGTGTAATTCTGTGCTTCCTCTTTCATGAGAGACCCCGAACGCAAACACCATGTCCCCAGGTGCCTTCAGATGCATTTGTGGGTACTGGAGGACAGAAGATAGGATTATTGTCTTTAAGTTTCCCAAATCTGAAAAGGTGCTGGTGATGCTGGGCACGCCTTTAATCCCAGCACTCGGGAGGCAGAGGCAGGCGGATTTCTGAGTTCGAGGCCAGCCTCGTCTACAGAATGAGTTTCAGGACAGCCAGGGCTACACAGAGAAACCCTGTCGTAAAAAAAAAAAAAAAAAAAAGAAAAAGAAAAAAGAAGAAAGAAAGAAGGAAGGAAGGAAGGAAGGAAGGAAGGAAGGAAGGAAGGAAGGGGAAGGGAAGGAAGGAAGGAAGGAAGGAAGGGAAGGAAAGGAAGGAAAGGAAAGAAAGGAAAGAAAGAAAGGAAGAGAAGGGAAGGAAGGAAAGAAAAGAAAGGAAAGAAAAGAAAGGAAAGAAAAGAAAAGAAAGAAAAGGAAAAGGTGCTGGTGTGCGATGCTGTTGGAGCCCAGCAGCCAAGATGCTGGGAGCGCATCTATGTGGGATACAGACAGGCTTGTTAGTGATACACAGCTGTCCCCAGAGAGAAGCCCCAGAGAGCAGCTGAGTTGGGGTTAGTGATACACAGCTGCCCCCAGAGAGCCCCAGAGAGTGGCTTAACTGGGCAGTTTATGTCAGGGAGAGGGAAGCAGGAACCAGCAGTAAACTGAACATCAGAGAGAAGCTAGCCAAGACAGGTATGGGGTCACGACAGAGCCTGTAGTCTCCACTGCCCAGGTATGGGGACATGACAAAGTCTGTAGTCCCCACTGCCCAGGCAACTGGAGCAAGAGGGTCATGGGAGCCTAGGAACCAGTTCTTCCCTCAGCCAGACATTACATCACATGCCTCTAATCCCAGTCCTTGGGAGGCTGAGACAGGAGAGATGGTGCAAGTTCCAGGACAGCCTGGGCTATATAGTGAGTTTTGGGCCAGCCTGTGCTAAGTAGTAAGATCCTATCTAAAAACAAAAAGCAAGTTGGAGGTATAGCTCAGGCAGGGGTGCTTAGCCATCCACGCTCCTGGCCTGCTGTAAAGTTCCCAGAGGATGATGGTCTGCTAGGGATGTCATCTGGTGGAGTCAACAAGACTCACCTCTCCTTCTGGTTGTGAGCAAGGCCGGTTTTCACAGACACTACACATGTGATACTCAGAACAGGACATTACAGTGGCCTGGGCTTGGGTGTAGCTCAAATGGTAGAATGCCTGCCTAGTGTGCTCTAGGTCCTGTGTTTGATCTCTCACTGCGCTAACCATGGGTGGTGCATGCCTGTAAGCCTACATTGCAGAAGTAGAGGCAGAAGGATCAGGGGTTCGAGGCCTGCTTGAGACCAACCTGCACTACGTGAGACTCTATCTTGATAAACAAACAATCTGTTTAAATCCATCTGTTCCATAAGTAATAAGGACAGAGCGGCATCCTCTCCAGACAATTAAAAGCAATCAAAACATTGTCTTGCCTCCTCTGTGGAGAGACAGGAAACATGTGCTTTGTGTTTTGTTTTGTTTTGTTTGGGGACAGGGTCTTACAGTCCTGGTTGGCCTGAAATCCACTACGCAGACCAGGCTGGCCTCGAACTCTCAGCGACCAGCCTCTGCCTCCTGAACCCTGGCAGCTTACTCTTCTAATCAGAATTCAGGCAATTCGGGCAAGTGTGTAGGCTCCGCAGATGCTCTTACCGATGTGACCGGTCCCTAACTGTGCCCTCCAAGCAACCGCAGGGCCCTTCACCTGCTCGGCCTCTGACACATGCATGGACCCAGTGACACCTCCACCCTGCTCCCCGCCTGCTGACTTCCTCCTCTCCCCCAGAGTCCGGGCCTCTGTCTCTGGTCCCTGACACCTGTCCTCAGGCCTCCTGAGACCCTGACTCTTGTCCCAGCTCTGCCTGCTTTCCTTCACACAGTTTTCTTTTGTTTTTAGATTTATTATTTATTTTATGTATATGAGTACACTGTTGCTGTCTTCAGACATACCAGAAGAGGGCATCAGATTCCATTACAGATGGTTGTGAGCCACCCTGTGGGTGCTGGGATTTGAACTCAGGACCTCTGGAAGAGCAGTCAGTGCTCTTGACCGCTGAACCATCTCTCCAGCCCAGCACACAGTTTTCTGGTCAGTGGAACTTCTCTTGACTGGGCTGCCTCCACGTGGGATGGAGACTTCCTAAACTGCCCTTAACACTCTGAGCCCGGGGAACACCGCAGTGTAGGCAGCCACAGCTGGGCTCGACCCCCTCACTGCAGCTGTAGTTTTCAAAGTAAAGAGGTCTGTGTGTCTGTCCTTTACTGAGTTTACTCCAAGTGCAAAGTCCAGGTTGTGCAGACATTTCCCACAGCTGTAGGGTGAAAGACCGACCGTCAGGCTGCAGCCTCTGAAGTTAGAGAACACGCGAGCACCCGCGCAGGGAGAGTGGATGGTGGTCAGCGGCAGGCCAGCAGGAAAGGGACAGTGGCATTGTGAGCGCATATATGGGGGAGGGGAGAGGGTGTGCCTACCGCACGTCCCTCCCTATGCCTGCACCTTGATTCTACTTGATCTGGTAAGTTGTGTGGCCCTTGGCCCACAGGGTCATCCTGAAATGAAAACCCAAAGGGTCCTGTGACTTCCCCTTCTTGTGGCAATGTACAGTGAGGCCCCCAGGGCCATACCAACATTTAAATTTAAAAAATTAGAACAAATTTAAAAAAAACCTACTTAGTTTTACTTTTCTATTTTATATTGTTCTCTATATTTTTATTTACCTTGGAGACAGTGTCTCCTGTAGCCTGGACTGGCCTCAAAGCTGATTGGGATAGCTTTGAACCTCTTCTGGTCTTCCTGCCTCCACCTCCTGAGTTCTAGAATTACAGGTGCGTGCCACCGCACTTGGTTTGACATGTGTATTTTATTTTTAGCTTATGTGCATGTTTTGCCTGCATATAGGACTGCACCGTATGCATACAATGCCCGAGGAGTCCAGAAAAGAATGTCAGATCCCCTGGGGACCAGAATTCGCACCTGTGTCCTCTGGAAGAGCAGTCAGTGCTCTTAACGGATGAGCCCTTAGCATCCATACTTCAAGAGCAAAGTTTGGCTAGAGAGCTGCTCAATGGCAGGGAGTTGCTCACCGTGTAGTTTGAGCAGAGCCTCAGGTTCTAGCTCTGGCATTGAAAGGACGGACAGGAGAGGGAGGAAAGGGCCCGCAAGCCAAACACACGTGGTCCTCTAGACTAGGCCCACACCTGTAATGTCAGGACTCTGGGCTGAAGCAGGAAGATCTCAAGGCTAGCCTGAGCTACACAGTGAGACCCTGCCGCAAGAAGCTGAAAGTACAGATATGGTTCAAAGGTAGAGAGAGCATTTGCCTAATTTTGTTTTGTTTGCAAGCTAATGGGTTTGAAGCTTAGCATCACAATCGCACACGCATGAGAGAGAGAGAGAGAGAGAGAGAGAGAGAGAGATCACCCATCCATTTTCACATGTGTAACTTCCCTTTTAGAGCAAGCTTTCTCCAGCTTAGCACCACAAGCGCCTGGTCTGTTGACAGATAGCATCCTGTGCCTTATGAGCTAATTAGCAGACTCCCTGACCGGTGCTCACCTGCTAAGGCTACTCACATCCTCCCACCCCTAGTGTAACATCCTGATTGGGCCCTGGCATTGCTAAGTATGCTCTGGAGTCAGGGAAACTCTTTCCCAAAACCGCTACACTAGAAAGGAAGAAGTAACCGCCCCAGCTTCTGAGGCAGGAGGATCGAGAGCCAGGGAGAGATGTGTAGTGAACTCTGTGATCCTGCCCTGATTTCTGTCTCACATGCAGGGGCGACCTACAACACAGAAACGTGGGGAATAGCTCTGCGTGTGAGTTCACGCAAGTATGACTAAACAGAGCATCCTCAGAGCTTCACAGGAGACTCATAGGCGTGTGAGAACGTGTGACTGTTGTTTGTGTTTTGAGACAGGTTTTCCCTGTGTAGCCCTGGCTGTCCTGGAACTCCCTCTTTAAACCAGGCCAGCATTGAACTCAGCGGTCCTCCTGCTTCTGCTTCCCCAGTGCTGGGATTAAAGGCACCTGCCACCACTGCCTGGCTTGGGGAGGGATTTTTTTTTAACCTCTTCCATCAACAGAGAAACTTAGAACAAGCAATGTTGCAAAGATCAGAGATAATCCCAGCACTCAGGAGGCAGAGGCAGGTGGATTTCTGAGTTTGAGGCCAGCCTGGTCTACAGAGTAAGTTCCGGGACAGCCAGGGCTACACAGAGCAACCCTGTCTCAAAAACACAAACAACAGCAACAAATTAAAACCAAAACAATGACCACAAAAGTCTCCTCCATATTGACTAAAGCTAGGGACAGAAGGCAGATGGGACTTCACATCGTCTCTTTGCTATGGTGACAAGCCTCTTCTGCAGCATCCTGGGTAGGTGCCATTGTTGTGAGTGACTGTGGAAAACACAATCTGCCACACGAGTTTCTGTGTGTGAATATGTGTGTGTGTGTGTGTGTGCACATGCTTGCAGATGTGTGTGTGCACGTTTAGGCCAGAGGATGACCTCAAATGTCACCCCTCAGGAGCCATCCACCTTTTTCTTTTGGTTCAGGATCTCTCACATGCCTAGGACTCACTAATTCAGCTAGGGTAGTGAGCCAGTGAGCTCCGAAAGTCCACTTGTCTCTGCTTTCCTCTGCTTTCCCAACGTAGGAATCTTTTTTTTTTTTTTTAACCTAGGTTCTGGCGACGGAAATCAGGTCCTTGTGCTCCTAAAGCAAGCACTGTATTGACCGAGCGCAGTCTCCCCGGCCTGTGACCTGTTCTTTTAAGTGACAGTAGGTAGCCCTGCCTAGATGTGAGGTCCTGGATCCTAAAGGCCACGGTGAAGGTGTAGTCACCAGCTTGTGCTGTCCTGAGAAGTAGCAATTAAGAGTTCAGCCTAGTGGGCGAAGGTAAGGTCATTGTGGACAGGTTCTGAAGGACGCGTTGGAACTCTGGCTCCTTTCTGTCTCTGTCTTTTATTGCCACTGTCACATGCTCACTGCCAGTGTGCACAGACCTCACCACAGGCTCACAAACAGAGACAAGTGACCGGGGTCTAGACACGGAGACCAAGAACAAAGCAAAACAGTCCCCTTTTAAGGTATAACCTCGAGGGCTTTGCCACAGCAGCAGAAAAGCTGACAGACACAGTAGTAGCCAATGCCACTCACTCTGATTCTTGGGATTCCGCAGATAAGAGCCAGGAATCTCTCTGCCTGGCCAGGGCCTGGAGGGAACGATTACAAAGATTTTAATTGGAATGATCCCAGGAGAGGATTCTGATGCATACAGCTTAAGTCTTGTAGGTTAAAAACAACAACAACAAAAAAAAGAAAAGAAAAGAAAAAGAAAAAAGAAAAAAGAAAGGAAAAGAAAAAAAAGAAAGAAAAGAAGAGAAGAGAAAAGAGAAGGGAAGAAAAGAAGAGACAAGACTAAAATGCTGACCTGCCTGTAGGATTCTTAGGTTCAAAAACTGTCTTCCTAATACCTCGTTTTTACATTTCAAATGCATTTCACTTCCCCCTTTAAAAATATCTATCTATCTATCTATCTATCTATCATCTATCAATTATCTATCTACTTATTAATATTTATTTATCTTTTGTTTTTGTTTTTTCAAGATAAGGTTTCTCTGTATAGTCCTGCCTCCAAAATACTGGGATTAAAGGTGTGTGCCACCACTGCCCAGCATATTTATTTATCTATCTATCATCTACCTATTGTCTACCTAGCTCTCTATCGGCTATCTATCTATTATCTATTTATAATCTATTATCTATCTATCTATCTATCTATCTATTTATCATCTATCTGCCTTGTGAAATATTCATGTAGCCCAAGGTGGCACCAAACTCACAGTGTAGCCAAGACTGGCTTTGAATTCTCCTGCCTCCACTCCCCAAGTTATGGGATTCCAAGAGCACACCACCATACCCAGCCAAAGCCTTTAATATTTTATTTTATAAGAGTTATTTTAATTTGTGTGTGTGTGTACCTGCATGTCTGCATGTGCACCTCAGAAGAGGGCTAGAGAGCTCTGGATTACAGGCTGCTGTGAGCCTCCAGGCATTGTGCTTACCATCCAAGAGGTGAGCTCTCAGCCTCTTGTTTCTGCAATCATGCCTAGGGCTTGTTGTCACATCTCTGTTCTACCAGCATGGACTTGTGCACATGGAACCATAAGCCAGAATAAACTCCATCGTCTTTAAACTACCTTTGTTCGTGGCACTTCATCAAAGCAACAGAAAAGTAATGAACGCAGAACTTTGGTACCAGAAATGGGGTATTGCTGTGAAGCAGCTAACCATGATAGTTTTTTTTTTATTATTTATGTATTTATTTTATATATATAAGTACACTGTAGCTAACTTCAGACACACCAGAAGAGGGCATTGGATCTCATTACAGATGGTTGTGAGCCACCAAGTGGTTTCTGGGAATTAAACTCAGGACCTCTGGAAGAGCAGTCAGTGCTCTTAACCACTGAGCCATCTCTCCAGCACCCCCATGATAGTTTTCAGAAGAGTAAAAGAGACATTAGAAAAAAGCTGGGTAGTGCTATGTCTTAGTCAGGATTTTACTGCTATGAACAGACACCATGACCAGGGCAACTCTTATGAGGACAACATTTAATTGAGCTGGCTTACAGTTTCTGAGGTTCTGAGGTTTCTGGGGTTCAGCTCATTATCATCAAGGCGGGAGCATGGCAGCATCCAGGCAATCATGGTGCAGAAGGAGCTGAGAGTTCTACATCTTCATCTGAAGGCTGCTAGTGGAAGACTGACTTCCAGGCAGCTAGGGTGAGGGTCTTAAAGCCCACACCAACAGTGACATACCTACTCCAACAGGGCCACACTTTCTAATAGTGTCACCCCCTGGGCCAAGCATATTTAAACCACCACATGGTCGTTCATATCTTTAATCCCAGCACTGAGGAGGCAGAAGCAGGCAGATATCTGAGTTCTAAGGCAGCCAGGGATACACACAGAACCCCTGTCTTGAGGAGAAAAAGGAGGTGGGGCAGGCTTTGAAACTTTGGACTAGAAAAATGAAAAGTTGGGCATTATAAGTAGAGATTAAAGGGTTTCTGGTGGGACCCCAGAACACAGCAGTGCTAAGAGCCATGTGGACTGTGGAGGACCAGCTCAAGAGGTCAGAGAAAGAGAAAAAAAAATCAGCAACTGAGCTACAGGCTGTTCATAGAGTGCTTTGACAAAGAGTGCGCCTGCCTTCTACCCTTGACCTGAGAATCTGCCTCTAGCTCAGTTCTAAAAATGTCACAAACTGAAATGTCCCATCCCAGGTATGTGCTGCCACAGAGGCTGTGGTTGTTAAGATTATTGGTGACTTTCATGGTCGGATTGGGTCAAATAGATGGGTTCTCCCAGGCTAAGACACCACACAGTACATCCAATTTGTGAAACCAAAGGTCTAAGTCGTTTTCTGTTTCTAGAAAGAAACCGTGAAAATAAGTAAGTCAAAGCTGTTGCTAATCGAACAATTTCACTGAACGGAGGAGATTTCAAAACATGATATTGAATCTGTGGCGTGGTTATTATTAACAAGTCTTAAGTCTCAGTGGAAAAGTGCAACTGAGGCAGAAAAAAATGCAAAATGTACAGTTCAGAGGGAGGAGTAGGGAGAAGTTGCTTAATGCTCCTGCCAAGGCAACAAACAGACTGTAGTTGGTAAGAGAGGTCTCCGCACACCAGACAGCAACATCTCCAACCTGTGAAAGAGAAAGCCAAGGCATTTTCTGTTCCTAGAAAGAAATGGCAGACAACCGTTGCTGTCAATATGGTTCAGTGGGGCAAGGGGCCAGTCCAGGCTGACAGCAGCATCCACTTGGTGCTGACCTTAGAGATAAGAGATCGAAGGGTAGAGGATTCCTAGATTCCTCTCCTGTGGCTTTAGAGAGCCATCAACCAAGGCAGCATGTGGCAGGAGAGTCCCTTGCATGAAGGCCCCAAGAAGATAGAAGGGCCCTTGTGTGACGCTGGGAGAGCCTAGGTTACGTTGGAGACATTAACATGCTGAAGATTCCAGAGCCATGATACACCTGCCAAGAAGAGCTGCCCACGGGGAGTGGAAACATCCCAAGAGCGAGTCATGTGCTTCAGGTAGCAAAGTGGGAAGGGTGGAGCTGTCTAAGCCAGTCACATCAGATGTGGAGCTACGGGGTTTTGGAGTTTGTCCTGCTTGGTCCAGTGTTTCCTCTCTGTGCCCCCATTCCTCCTTTCTGGAAAGGTAATTTATATTCCATGCCATTATATGTTGGAAAGATGTAATTTGCCTTTTGATTTTTATGGGGGTTATAGTTAAGAGGTTGCCCTGAGGCTCAGAAGAGACACTCGGCTTTTCAACAGTGTTGGGTGTGTGGAAGACTAAGGGAACTTTTGAAGTTGGACCAAAGGTGTTTTGCATTATGATATGACCACGAACCTTTGCGGGCCCGGAGTGGGATGTGATGGTTTGAACAGGAATGTCCCCCACAGGCTCACAGAGTTGCATACTTGGTCCTCAGCTGCTAGCACTATTTAGAGGTTTGGTAGGTACAGCCTTGAAGAAAGTATGTCACTGGATGTGGCCTTGAAAGTTTAAAGACTGTGACATTTCCAGTTCACTCTCTCTTTGAGCTTGTGGGTCAGGATGTGAGTTCTCGGCTTCCAGGCCCTTCCAGCAAGTCAGCAGCTTGTTGGCACACGTCTGCTCTGCAGACACGGACTGGAAACTTGTAAGGCAAGGAATAGGAAACCCTTCAGCTGCTTCTGCTCAGGGTGCTTCACCACAGCAGCAGGAAAGAAACGAATGCAGCTACATAAGATCTTGTCCCAACTAAGCACAGAACGAGGGCCAGGCAGTGTGGCTCAGTGGGCAGAGGCACTCGCTTGCAGGTCTGATGACCTCAGGTTCCATCCCTGGATCCCACAAAGTAGAAGAGAAAACTGGCTCTTGAGAGTTGTCCTATGAGCTCCACATGCATGTGCCTGCATAGACACACACACACGGACATGGACACGGACACATACAGACACATATGTACACAGAGACACACAGACAGACACACACATACACATGAAAAAAACATACCGTGCATGGTGGTGTATACTTTTAATGCCAGCACTCAGGGTGCAGAGGGAAGTGGGTCTCTGTGAGTCTGGTCTACATAGTGAGTTCCAGGACAGTCAAGCTAAATAGAGAGACCTTGTCTCAGAAAACAAAGCAAAAGGAACCCACGATAACTTGGATGATGTACTAGTTTACTTACCAGTTACAGAGATAAAACACCACCGCCAAGACAACTGAGAGAAGGCAGGAGGCAGCAGGAGCAGGCTCAGATTTTAAACCACAAGTGAGAAACAGAGCAAGCACCCTTGCAACGGCATGGGTCTTTTTCCTACTTTTAATTTATATGTACATGTGTGTGCCTGAATGTATGTGTGTACTGAGTGTGATGTGTGGTATGTGTGTGCAGTAAGTGTGTGCACAGTGAATGTGACTATATGTGGTGTGCATGCAGTGAGTGTATTGCAGTGAGTGTGCAGTGTGTATATGCAGTATGTGAAGTAAGTGTGTGCAGTGTGTGTGCGTGCAGTGAGTGTGTGTGCAGCAAGTGTGCAGCGAGTGTGTGCGCAGTGTGTGTGCAGTGTAAGTAGTGAGTCTGTGCAGTGTGTGTGCACAGTGAGTGTATGTGCAGTGTGTGCAATGAGTGAGTGTGTGCGGCAAGTGTGTGTGCAGTGTATGCAGTGAGTGCAGTGTGTGTGCTCCCACACTATGTTCATGCAGGAACTACACCACATCTGCGTATCTGTCTTGTCTTCTGTCTCAGTCCGTCTCATATTGCTAAAACAGAACACCTAAAATCAGATCACTAACAGAGAACAGAAAAGCATCCATCTTGTTGGTTTCCAGTTATTTATGTTTTGTTTTTTTCTGCCATGCTGGGAATGTAGGCCAAAGCCTGGGCCGCAGTAAGCACTTCACACACTCGCTGCGCTCTACCCCGGAGACCCAGGATGTATGTGAGCAAGAGGTGGACCTCTGTCTGGTGCATGGCCAGGGTCTTCTGGCTAAGCTGTGCTGTGGAACTTGTGACAAGTATGAACTTGTCCGTGCAGGTCTCTCCACCCTGGGAGCCCCACCCTCACCTCATGGAATCCTAATGACCTCTCAAAGTCACACAAGGGAATCTCACTAACACACAGTTTGGAAGTCAAGCCTGTAGTACACAGATATTTGAGGGATACACTCAAATTCTATTATCCTGCTGTGAGATGCTGCTGGACGTGGGCGGCCATAATTAAAGGAGCACTTGGGACGTTTTCTGCTAATTTTAGGATGGTGGGCCAATTCAACTTCCGCCACAACCCCAGAGGGGCTTTTGGTTCTGTCTGTGGCTTTGCTGTAGTTCTTCTCAAGGTCAAACATTGACCTTGGGTGACCTTGGGTGTCTGATTCTTCCGCCTCTACCTGCAGAATGCCGAGATGGCAGGCGCCTGCCGCCCCACCATATCTGGTTTATGTTGTGCAAAGTCTCTCCCTCCTGAGCCACATTCCCAGCAGATGATGGGTCTTCCATAGCTGCATTTCACAGATGGGGAAGCAGCAGTGTGCAGGGCTTGGCCACCCCTTATGAGAACTCCACAGCGGCAGGTGAGTGACAGAGCTTCTCACACCAGCAGCCAGGCTGCAGAGACAAGCTCTGATCCCAGCGGCTCTGCAGTCCTTTGCAGTCCTCTCAGAGACACAAAGGGTGGAGGCAGCATGAGCAAGCTTGGTTCTCTCTGCTGGGAACCTTGACAGACACAGGGTTGGAGGTTCTCCGTGGGAGGTCAAGGTCTTGCTGCTCAGTGACTTATGGCTTGGGTAGTCCGTGAGTCCTCTCTCTGGCAGAGACTAGACCTAAAGGGTTGCTAAAGAATTCCTTGGAAACCAGTTTTTTCAGCTTCCCTCTGTGGGGTGAAGCTCCCACAAAGTACCTTCATGAGGAAGTGGGTGAGGGCTGCCAACCTTTGAGACGGTGGGCAGGCCTTGGCAGAGAGTTGGGACTCTAGGCAACCTTTCAGGTCATGTGGTGCAGATCCCAGAAGCAAGACACACTTTTGACCCTGACTTGGGTCAGGTCAGGTCAGCCTAGGCCCTCAGTATGGCCCTTCCGTTAGCTTTCTCCCGGTTGTGCCCTGGTAAGCTGCCGGGGCTGTGGGGGAACCTGGGTCTGCACTTTTTGTTCTTGTCCAGGCCCTGGTCTCTACCTTTCCTCTCCCTCTCCTGATTGATCCGTTGCTCTGATCCTTTGCCACTCCTTGGCCTGTAGACCAAGACATGGTTCTAAAGAAGAAAACCTGCCCAGTGTGCAGCTGGTCCTCCATCCTACACTGCATGCACTTCCTCGCTTCCCTTTAGACAGAACCCTTGCTATACCCCATCTTTATCTCTTTCTCCCCAGGCTGGCTTCTGTCCATCCCCCTTGTTGTGGGTAGGTTTAAAAGTCAACTTGGTGCAATCTAGAATTATCTGGGAAAAGAATCTTAATGAGGGGTGTCTAGATCAGGTTGGTCTGTGAGCGTGCTTGAGGGGAGTGGGTTTTTTGTTTTTTGTTTTGTTTTGTGTTTTTGTTTTTGTTTCTGTTTTTGTTTTTTGAGACAGGGTTTCTCTGTGTAGCCCTGGCTGTCCTGGAACTCACTCTGTAGACCAGGCTGGCCTTGAACTCAGAAATCTGCCTGCCTCTGCCTCCGGAGTGCTGAGATTAAAGGTGTGTGCCACCACGCCGGGAGAGGGGACTGTCCACTCAGTCCCCTCAGTCTACTGTGGGTGGCGCCATTCCCTGGCTTTGGGTTCTGGAGTGTATAAGAGAGGAGAAAGTGGGAGCTGAGCAGTGACAGGCATCCATCCTCTCTGCGCTTGACTGTGGATGTGAGCAGAGCTTCAAGTCCTGCTTCCTGGGACTTCCCAGCTGTCATGGGGCTGAACCTGGAACCTTGCAGCAAAAAAAGCCCTTTCTCCCCCACCTTGCTTCTGTCAGAGTATTTTATTGCAGAAACTGGAAGGAAACTAGAGAGTGCCTTTTCCAGCCCCACACTCAAGGTGCCTCACAATTCTTTATTTTTTTAATAAAAAAAGGTGTGTGTGTGTGTGTGTGTGAGTTATGTGAGTGTGTGAGAGTGTGCGTGTGTGTGAGTATGTGTGTTTGTGAGTGAGTGTATGTGTGTGTGAGTTATGTGAGTATGTGAGTGAGTGTGTGAATGTGTGCATGTGTGTATGTTTGAGTGTGTATGTTTGTGAGTGAGTGTATGTATGTAGTGTGAATATATGTGAGTGAGTGTGTATGAGTGTGTGAGTATATTTGAGTGTGTATATGTGTTTGAGTGAGTGTGTGAGTGTATGTGAGTGTGTGTGAGTGTGTATGTGTGTTTGAGTGAGTGTGTGTGGGTGAGAGTGTGAGTGTGAGTGAGTGTGTGAGTGCATGTGTGTGTGAACCAGGCCATTCTCACATTCCTCATAGAGCCTGTGACTATCTCCCAGACACTCACCAGATCTGGTTTCTCACAGTGTTGCCATTGAAATCTTGCTAGAATAGTCAGGTGAGTCCCTTTCCAAACCCATTTCACGCTCCTGAGAAAGACTTCCCTCCTCATCTCGGCCCTCCAGACCTCTCCAGACTCCAGGGCCACTCACGCCTTAGAATACGCTCCTGGTCAGGGCTGGCCCCCAGGGCCTTAGTGCCTAGACTGGGCAGGCTTCTTCTTAATGCCTTCTTCTTTCCAATTCTGGTCAATCCCCTCCTATTCTTCTGTCCCTGGCTTGTCACTTCCTCCAGACTCTCCTGACACATCTCTCAAATCAAAACCGAGTCAGAGGGAAACACTGAGTCATCTACCCCTCTTCCCGGAGAAGGATCTGGAAAGCCAGGTTTGCATAACAATATCTGCCCTTGCCATGAGCCTTCCTTTCTGCTGAGCAGAAACAGAAAGAACACACAAATGAGAATGTGTGTGTGTGTGTGTGTGTGTGTGTGTGTGTGTGACTCAGAGGTCAATCAAATGCACACTTCGTTCACACATAAAACCTTCTCACACAGAGTCTAATGGATGGACACTGGGTTTGTCTTTCTTCTCAGTGGGTGGTCAGTTTTTCCAGTGACAGATTGGAGAATCTTCATCTGCCTTTTTTGCATTAAGTAGCTACCTGCCTGCCTGGGGTCTGACGTATACCCAGGCCTAGTCTTGTTTGTGACGTCATGTCTGGTATTTTAGACAGCTTGAGCACACTGTCAACACTGACTTTATATGTGTTGTGTTTTATAAAAAAGAAAAAGGAGCCAAAGAGATGTTTGATAGAGCGCGGTATGGTGAGGTTGGAGGAGGTGCCTCTGCGGCCCATGCTGTGGCATCCCTTTCCCCCTGACGTACCAGCCACAGGACAGGTATAGTATCAAATAGAGTTTATTTAGGGCATGGGGAGGGGAGTTGAGAAGGGAGTAGAGATATAGAAAGACAAGGGGGAGGGGAGGAGGGGAGGCAGGCCAGGAACATATGGGTTGGGGGGGGGTTGGGATGGGGGAGAGAGAGAGTCGGGGCTGGGAGAGAAGGGGCAGAGAGTAAGAGGGTAAGAGAGTGAGAAGGGAGCTGGGCATGGTGGTACACGCCTTTAATCCCAGCACTTGGGAGGCAGAGGCAGGCGGATTTCTGAGTTCGAGGCCAGCCTGGTCTACAAAGTGAGTTCCAGGACAGCAAGGACTATACAGAGAAACCCTGTCTCAAAACAACAACAACAACCAAAACCAAAACAAAAACAAAAACGCACAAACAAACAAAAAAAAGAGAGTGAGAAGGGGACAAGCAGCCTCTTTTATAGTGAGTCTGGCACACCGTGCTGTTGCCAGGTAACTGTGGAGCGGAGCCTAGAAGGAATGCTAGCAATCTGTTTTTGAAATTTTTATTTCTTTATTTTATGTATATGACTCTGGATGTATATCTGTACCCCATGTGGGTGGGGTGCCATGGGAGACCAGAAAGGGGTCTCAGATCCTCTGGAACTGGAGGAGCAGATGATCGTGAGGCTCTGTGTGGGTGCTGGGAATTGAACCCCCGCTCCTCTGGAAGAGCGGCCAATACCCTTAACTGCTGGGCCATCTCTCCAGCCCCTGGAAGGTTAACTTTACATCACAGTGACTGTGTTCCAAGTGTTTAACAGACACTGGAGGTGGGGTAGGAATTATGGGTAAATGGATGAAGGCTGAAGGATGAAACTGTTCTTAGCCCAGACCCCTCGAAGCTGTGCGTGGTCAACCTCCAGGCATTCCACGCCCCATCTCTCCTCTCCTTTCTTCCTTCCTTTCTTTCCTTCTTTCTTTCTTTCTTTCTCTCTTTCTTTCTTTCTTTCTCTCAACTACTCTTTTTTTTTAATTGTATTTTATTTATTATTATACGTAAGTAGACTGTAGCTGTCTTCAGACAGACCAGAAGAGGGCGTCATATCTCACTACAGATGGTTGTGAGCCACCATGTGGTTGCTGGGATTTGAACTCAGGACCTTCGGAAGAGCAGTCAGTGCTCTTCTTACCCGCTGAGCCATCTCACCAGCCCCTCTCTTTCTTTCTTAAGGTCTTGTTCATCCTGAACACTAGTCTACCCTTCTTCCTCATGGGTAGTTCATTTTGCCACCAGGCACAAGACCAGACACGTCTCCCACTTGTGGAATCACAGAACCACAGTGGAACAGGACGGGTTTTTGGAGTGCCCATGGCTAGCCTCCCTTATCAGCTGAGGCTGCTCAGCCACAGCCATGACTGTGGGAGTGCGGGGAGCCGCAGGTGCTGGCTGCAGAAGGAGGAGGGATTAGCAGAGCCCGGGTATACTTGAAGTCCAAGATACTTCAGTGTATCCATTGCTTCTTTCTGTTTGATTGTGTTAAGATCTCTGCAAATGGCTACAAAAACAGATGCAGGCTTAGAGATAGAGACTAGGGTGTGGCCCCAGCCAAGTGGCGCCTGTTTATAATCTCACACACAATCTCACACACTCATGACAGAGGCAGGAGGATCACCACATGCCCAAGGCCAGCCTGGTCTATGTAACAAGTCTCTGTGTCAAAAAAAAATAGACAGGTTTGGCTGAATACACCTCTTTAACCCTAACATGGGGAGGCAGAGGCGGCAGATCTCTGCCAGTTGGAGGCCAGATTGTTTATGTAATGAGACCCTGGGTCAAAAAGAGAAACACAGAAAGAGAAGGGGGTGGGGAGGGAAAGGGGGAGGGGAGGGAGAAGAGAGAAGAGAGGAGGGGGAGAGGGAGAGAGGGGGAGAGGGAGAGAGGGAGAGAGAGGGAGAGGGGGAGAGAGGGAGAGAGAGGGAGAAGACCCTGGCCATCCCTTCCTGACACCTACTCTTTAATGGAAATGCCTTACAAGCAAACGCTTAGCCTTAGTTCTCCACCTTGTGGTCAAACTGTGGCATTGCGTTCCCCCCCCCCATGCTTTAGGCTCACGCATGGAGGGAGGATTTGGAGTCAGGATTAAGGCTTCTCTCCAAAGTCCCAATGTAAGGGCTGAGACCAATTCCTGGTCCTCACAACCCCAAGCCACAGTTCCCAACGATACAACTGAAGACACACCTCTCAGAGTAAAGGCCCAAGGAGAAGAGAATTGAAAGCCATCACTGTGTCTCAAGAAAGTGTGTGTGTGTGTGTGTGATCTTTGTGTATGTCTGCATGTATATGTATCTGTGTATATCTATGTATATCTGTGTTTTGGCCTCAAACTTACAGGGACCCTCCTGCTCCTGCTTCCTGGGGGCTGGGGCTGTGGAGTACACACACACACACACACATACACACCAGCCTCGGCCTTCCTCCAGAGAGGAAGAAGTGAAAAGAAAGCAACGGGCAACATTTTACATTGATTTTATTTTATTTAATTAGTTAGCTCACATACATAATAATGATTTTCTTTACCAAAAAAAAAAAAAGTGCTGTTGACGTCATGAATTTGCATGTCATCTGCACTAAGGCCTGGTGTCCTTCCCGTCAGCACATGTGTGCACAGTTCTGGGGTCTGAATTTGGAACTCAGAGCCTGGGGCTTCAAACTCCAGGTGGGGACTGACCAGGAAGATAGTGAGTCCGCAGGGTATTCCCGAGCGGGGCTCAGGAATGAAGTTAGTAAGGCCAGAAGTCATACCTCCCTTCACGCCGGGCTTCTTCCTGCTCACGGCCAGCTCCCTCCAATGGAGCCTGCGCTGCGAGGCATGTGTCAGGTGCGCAGAATGTAAGGCATCTGGCGATGAGCTTGCCCAACACTCCCTGGATTTTCAGAAGAGGAAACTGGAAGGCTGAGGGAAGAGAGGCCTCCCCTCAGGACACCGCGCAGCTATCAGGAACTGCGTGTGTGTGAGCGGCAGCTGCAAACTGTGTGTCTGAGGTCACAGCCCTTCATCCACATCTGGCAAACAGCTCCTTCTGCAGCAGCCTTGAAAATCTGTACTTTATAGCTCTGCTGTCTTACCTTCCCAGAGTCCTTGCTAATCTCCCAGATAGGAAACTGGCCCTGGGAAGATAGCGTGGTGTGGGGGTATCCAACTTATCTTCTGGGACAGCTTTGTGATCCAACACAAGATCTAAGAACATCGTAAGATTTTGTTTTATGATATTGTAATTCTGTCCAGTTCTCAAGTATGAGCTTTATAGATGACAACTAGTGTCAGAATGCCACGTAAAATAAATACATGCATGTTCTCACAACCCATGGGCCATGTTGGACATCTCTGTAAGGCTAAGACTTGGTGAGAGCTGCCCAGTCTCCACTGGACTCCAGGCAAGGGGCTCATCACCACTGACGTGTGTGATCCACACACAAAAGGCTCTGAGCTGTTCCGGAAGGCAGTGGGGTGAAAGGGTTGGGGTCGGGTGATTCGCAGTATGTTGACCTACTGTGCATGAAGCCCTGGATCTGATCCCTAGAGCAGTTTAAACTGGGTGTGGTGATGCAGGGCACAAGCCCAGCACTTGGGAGGTAGAGGCTGGAGGGTCAGGAGTTCAAGACCATCCTCAGTTACAGAGTTCAAGGCCATCCTGGAATCCATTGGACTTTGTCTCAAGAAAGTGGGAGAAGGGACAGTTAGGCGTTCTGGGTTCGGGAGCAATGTGCTCTTGGGGAGCTATCTTCAGAGTTTATATAATTTTAGGTAAGAGGTGGGCATGGTGGTGGTTCGTGATTTTAATCCCAGGAGACAGATGCTGGAGAATCTCTGAGTTTGAGGCCAGCCTGGTCTACAGAGTGAGCCAGGACTACACAGAGAAACCCTGTCTCAGAAATAAATAAAACAAAACAAAATAACAACAACAAACCAAAAATACTTTAGGTATTTTATGCAACCTGGGTCAAATGATTACTCTCATTCAGTTCTATTCAGTGTGTGTGTGTGTGTGTGTACATGTGTGTGTGTGTCTGAGTGTGCTTGTATCTGAGTGTGTGTATGTGTGAGTGTATGTCTCTCTGTGCGTATCTGAGTGTATGCATTTGTGTGTCTAAGTGTGTATGTCTGAGTGTGAGTATCTGAGTTTGCGTGTGTCTGTATTATTGTCCAAGTGTGTCCATGTCTGAGTGTGTATATGTGTGAGTGTGTGTCTCTGTGTATATGTCTGAGTGTGAACATCTGAATGTGTGTGCACGTGTGTGTGTATGTGTGTCTTTGTCTGAGTGTGTCTGTGTGTGTGTCTCTCTGTGTGTATCTGAGTGTCTAAGTGTGTGTGTCTGAGGGTGAGTATCTGAGTGTGTGTGTGTATGTCATGAGCATGTGACAGGGATTGCACATGCAGGGGGAGGCCAGAAGTCAGTTACTCTTCTGTAGTAGGAATTTATAATCCTAATTAAGCCTACATAAAAGAGACACAATTCACTTATTTTACTTACAAGCCATAAGCCTAGATTGGGCATATCTAAGGCTATGCTAACTTATTCCCCAGTTATAACGTGCCTTGTTACTGGCTATTCCTCCTGGTCACACAGTTCTGGTCCATAGTGGTTTCCTCCTCTGTTCCCCGTCTTCCTCTCTCTCTCTTTCCCTACAACCCCTCTCATGAACCTCCAGTCCCACCTTTCTCCCTCCACTGCCCAATCACAGCTCTGGTTCCCATGGCATCCCACCTTTCTCCCTCCACTGCCCAATCACAGCTCTGGTTCCCATGGCATCACTCGGGTACCGGAGGATCTGCTCCCCACATCTTCAGGGTCCAGCATTTAGCATTGGATACCAGCAGCACCACACCACTCCTCTCTTGCCCTTACTTTTTTGTGACAGGGACTCTCACTGAACCACAAGCTTGCCGATTCAGCTGGACTGTTCAGCAGGGAGGCCTAGGAACCCTCTTGTCCGTTACCCCACTGCTGGGATTACAGGCGTCCACTCCTTACCAACTCTGTGGGTGCTGGGGACCTGCATCTGTGTCCTCACGCTGTGTAACAAGCGCTTCACCCACGCAACATTTCCATTCTTATATTTCAACGTGAAGTGAAAGCTATAAAATGGGTTTGCTGGGTTGAGGACGCAGCTCAGGGGCAAAGGGTTTGCCAAGCATGACTAGGCCTCCCCAGGCTCCACTCCCAGTAACACACACACACACACACACACACACACACACACACTTGCACAATGTATTCATGCACATACACATATACACACTGACACACATACACACACACATACATGTTCACACACATGCACACACATATACACTCAAACACATGCACTCACACACATGCATACACATGTACAGGCATGTGCACATACACACACAAACACACATACTTGCTCACACACATACATACACGCTCACACACATACACACACATGCATGCTCACACACATGCACACACATACACATATACACTCAAACACATGCACTCACACACATGCATACACATGTACAGGCATGTGCAAACACACACATACACACACATGCACAAACACACATACTTGCTCACACACATACACACTCACACATACATACATACAAGCTCACACACATACACACTCACACACATGCACTCACACACATATACATGTATGGTTACGCTCACCCTTACACACACACATACACACGTACACAGGCACACATGTACAAACACTTGTACTCACTTACACAGTCTCCTTTTCTGCTCCTGGAGGCACCTCAACAGCTTTGTGCCACACCCTGCTGTGGGAACCAGAGGACCAGAGAACCTGCATGCTTTGGGCAATACTCAGGGCTGGGAAGGACAGCTCCTTCCTTCCTGCTTGACAGTGCACTCTGCAGAGAGGAGCTGAGACGCCTCTCACTGGAAATACCCCAGCTTCTCCCCAGCCAACCCCTGCTGCCCCAGGAGACTTGGAACAGCCTGCTGAGAGCAGAGGGTGAGATGGAGATGCAGGTGTCTCCCAGGGGAGATGCTGGCCCTGAATTCTCCTCCTCCCCATAGCAGCTCAAAGCCACAGGGTGGGGCTCGGTGGCAGAGTTCATCCAAAATGCAGGAAGTCCTGGCTTCCACCCTCACAAGGCAAGCAAGGCAGAATAACTACACACTGGCTTCCCCGACTAGTATCGCAGGCCACATGTGGGCTATAGATAGGAAGGACTGGGCTTCAGCTGCTTGCTGGTCCTTCATAAGTAGTGGGACTCAGCTGGGGTGGGTGACAGGAATCTTTCCACTCATGGGCATGGGGTAGTGAATGGGCTATGAAGGGTAAGAGCCAGGAGCTTCCTTTCTGGGCCTTATACTCTCAAGACTCTTTGGGGGCACGGGTATCTCCTCCTTACCACCAGTAAGACCTGCCTGTCTTGGACTCTTACTCGGCTTCACAAACTCAGGTGACAATCTCTGTCCACTCTTAAGCTTTAGAGCCTGCAGCTGTGATACCCCAATCTCTACATACAATAGCACATACTAAAAATATCTCCTTCTGCCGGGCAGTGGTGGCACATGCCTTTAATCCCAGCACTTGGGAGGCAGAGGCAGGTGGATTTCTGAGTTCGAGGCCAGCCTGGTCTACAGAGTGAGTTCCAGGACAGCCAGGGCTACACAGAGAAACCCTGTCTCAAAAACAAAACAAAAATATCTTCTTCTTTGTAGTTGCTATTTTCTGTTTTACTTTGTAAACATTTGTTTCCTTAGAGAGAGTTTAACAAAACCCAGGCTGGCTGCCAACTTACCATGTGGTTGAGAGGCTGGGGAGGACTTTGAACTCCTCATCCCCCTGCCTCCACCTTCTGGGGGCCTGGACTACAGTGTGCACACCATCACATCCCGCGTGTTCCTGACTGAGAGGACAGAGAGCCAAGGGTGGACGGGATAGCAGAATGAACGTCATACAACTTTCCAGAGTGTGGCGATTTTATCTGAATGTTCAATACACGACACAGAAGTGGTTGCCGATATACAGGCGTGCCTCCAGGCAGAGCACACGTGTGCACACATGTATACATACCCGTCTATGCTGACCACCATGAGAACTTAGGAGAAGTAGCACCCAAGAGCAATGGGCACCTCGCTCCCAGGTCTTGATTTCTGAATATTACCGTTTGCTAAGAGGGACTGCGATCCCATGGAGAAGAGGCTATTTACCTAGCTGTGGGACTCATATCTGAAATCCCAGCACTTAGGAGCTCAAGAGGCTGAGGCAGGAGGATCACGTGTGATCAGATCAACCTGATCCTGTATCAAAGCAAAACCAAACAGGGCTACGGATAATGGCCTAGGCCTGACATACACAGGGTGTGGTGGTGCGTGCCCACAATTCCAACACTAGGGAGATGGAGGCAGGGTGTTTATAAAGCTACTTAGAGAGTTCAAATCAAACCTAGGCCACAGAAGAGTCTTGCTTTCAGGAGGAAGGAGAGGGGCAAATGTGGAGCTGGTATTGAAGCCGGGTAATGGAGTACTTATTCAACACAGCAATGCCCTGGGTTAGATGGCCAGTAGTCTAGGGAAGGGAACCCATGAGGAAGAGTGAAAGTGCTTGCTCACGTCATCTGCAAGCTTGAGTCTGGAGAGAGATGTGGATTTAGGAAGCACTTGGCTCATCCCACGTCGAACCTCAGGATGAAGCTTCACTGGCCAGATGTGATGGAGAGATCGTAGGTAAGTCACTGCAGACTTGCAGGAAGGAGAGGACAGGCTGTGGGAGCCAGACAGCCTTCCAGACAGCCCCTCATGACTTCTGTCCTCTCTCTCATATACGCATGAGTCCCCTCCCACACTGTAGGAGACTGATCCATGCAATGACAGGACACAGTTACAGGGTAGGGGGAGCTGCAGCTCTGTGGGGGTCTCGTTCACCTGCATCATTTGAAAGATTTATTTTCTTGGTCTGTGTTCACGTGTACATAAAAGAACAAGACAGGACAGAAAGATGGCTCGTCAGTTATGAGCACTTGTTTCCAGAGGGCCTGAGTTTTGTTCTCCACATGCAAGTTACACTCACACTAGTGTGTGTCGTCATTCATTCCTTAAGTACCATCAAACCTTGTTTGAGATAGGCTTTCTGGCTGGCCTGGAACTTGATAAGTGTGTTAGTCTGGCAGGGCAGAGAGCTCAGGATCACCGATTCTGGGATTTCCTCTCCACTGTACAACACAGCTATACTGGCTGGTTTGATGTGTCAACTTGCCACAAGCTGGAGTTAGCAGAGAAAGGAGCCTCCCTTGAGGAAATGCCTCCATGAGATCCAGCTGTAAGGCATTTTCTCAATGACCAAGGGGGGAGGGCCCCTTGTGGGTGGTGCCATGCATGGGCTGGTGGTCCTGGGTTCTATAAGAAAGCAGTCTGAGCAAGCCAGGGGAAGCAATCCAGTAAGCAGCATCCCTCCATGGTCTCTGCATCAGCTCCTGCTTCCTGCCCTGTGTTGAATTCCAGTCCTGACTTCCTTTGGTGATGAATGGCAATATGGAAATGCAAGCTGAATAAACCCTTTCCTCCCCAGCTTGCTTCTTGGTCATGATGTCTGTGCAGGAGTAGAAACCCCGACTAAGGTAGCAGCTTTTCTTGTCTTGTCTTTTCTTTTCTCTTCTTTTTGTTTTCCTTTTCTTGTGGGTTTTTGGAGTGAACTCGTTGCATGGCAAGCACCGCATGCCTGAGCCCTCCCCCCACCCCGGCCCACACACACGCATGTAGGCTCTGTCTGCCGTGCTGCATGCATACAACAGTTCTTGGGTTCTAAGAAAACAGTCCTTGAGATGTGGTCTCTGCCTTACCATCCAATTCCTGGTCCCACTCCACTGGAATGAGAAACCCTGGGACTGGATGGAGCCAGGCAACCAGAGCTTAGTAAGTGTCCAGGAGTCCCTGTGGACAGCAGCGTCTGGCAGTCTTTGTCTAGCTTTGGAAGACAGCCAGTTGGGGAAGGTGGGTCAGTTCTGAGCAGGAACAAGGAAGGACCTTCTTTTGAGGACCAAAGAGAGCTTCAGATCTTCCTTAGGCCACTTGGCCTTGGTTATTCCTAGGCGGAGTCCACAGCCCCATCCCTGGGAAGTGGACGTTGCCCCACACGATTGAGACTCCACTTGGTTTGCCCCTGTTTGAAATCCTGGGCTTCTTTTTATTTTTTTCAAAGGGGATTATATTTAAATTATTAGACAACATTTCAATTATCTTTCAATTATTTAGAAATTTAAAATTTATTATTATACGATTGTGTGTATGGCAGGGTTCACATCGCAACATGCATATGGAGGCCAGAGAACAACTAGGGGGAGTCAGTTCTCTCCTCCCACTGGGATCTGGGAACTGAACTCAGGAGGTTGGGTTTGTGTAGCGAGGGCCTTAGTCTGCGCCGTCAGCTCACTGACCCTCAATTAAAAAAAAAAAATGTACTGTGGTGTGTGTTTGTGTGTGAGAGAGAGTATTGTGCACAGTGACTGCGTGTGTGAGTGTGATGTGTGTGTGTGTCTGTCACATGGGTATGAGTGAGAAGGCCACACAGGATGTCCTGTGCCTTCCTCTAACACTCTCTACTGTATTCCTGTGAGACGGAGTCCCTCACTGGAACAAAAACTTGATGTGCCAGTCAGACAGGCTGGCCTGGGGGTTCCCATCCTCAGCACTGGGGCTACAGGCACCCATGGCCATGCCCAGAGTTTTACGTGGGTCCTGGGGATTTGAACTCAGTTCCTCACACTTGCAGGGCAAGCTCTGTTACCTACTGAGCCATCATCTCCCCAGCTCTGGCAAACAGTTCATTCCTCTACTGACAAGGCAGCACAAGCTGCTGTTGTGTGCCGAATACCACATGCCTGCTTAGGTGTCTATTGAGACTTTTTTTTTTTTTTTTTTTTTTTTTTTTTTAAAGTTCTTCACATTTTTATTCTTTGTGTACAAAGACTAGCATGATCGGTTCCACTTGGTAGTAGTCAGTCGAATCCATTCAAGGTCGCTTAGTCCAACTTAATGAAGCCTATGTCCTTCGCGTACTGCCGGAAGCACTGGCGGCACATGTTCAGCCCGTATTTGCGGATCAGACCGTGGCGGTTGGAGCAGACGCGGCAAGAGCGGGAACCCTGGCCGAACTTCCGTGGGTGACTCCAGTAGAGCTGCTGGTGACCCATCTTGCCTTCAGACGCCCAACGAGGAGAAAGGAACGAGTCGGCTCGCCTATTGAGACTTTTAAACATCTTTTTGATTTTGAGCCAAGGTCCCATTCTGTAGCCCAGGCTGGGCTATAACTCATAGTACAGTCTGGGCTGACCTCAAACTCCCAACACCTCTGCTGTTTCAGTTTTAGGATTACAAATATGAGTTGCCATGCCTGATATTTTGTTTGTCCTTGAACGAGGACTAGATGGTGTAGTTGTCTGCAGAAAAATCACGTTCCACAGCAATGCCAAAAAAAAAAATAATAATAATAAGCAGCTATCTTCCTCATGTAAGCACCTTGAGGTGACCTAGAAAACAATTTACTAGTCTTTTGACCCAGAAAACCCTTCAAATCACACAAAGCAAGAGGTTCAAATCGGTATCATGGCCAAGCCATTGAGGGAGTGCTTATCTGAAAAGCCACCTTACATTTGGAAGATACCACTCTAAAGAGACAAATGTCGGCCATCCTGGTGATGTAATGGTGTCAGTACGCATGCCCAAGACAAACGGTAGGGCTGGACGCAGGATCCGTGGCCCAAACAGTGCTGAAGTTTTGCTGTGAGTGCCGCAGCACTTAAGGTTTGGCTGTAGATTCTCTCTCATCATCAAACAGGTCCAGGGCACCCAAGATGGAGTCCGTGTGTATCAGTGCCTCCTGTCTCATGGAGGTGACCCTCATTAAAGAGGAACAAACTGTTCCTAAGCCAGAAGAGGAGGTTGCACTGAAGAAAAAGATGAAAAAAAAAAAATCCCAGTGGGTGGAGCCTGGTGTGGTGGAGCCCGGTGGGTGGAGCCATGTGCGTAGAGCCCAGTGGTTGGAGCACGGTGGGTGGAGCTCAGTGTGGTGGAGCCCGGTGTGGTGGAGCCTGGTGTGTTGGCGCCTGATGGGTGTAGTCTGGTGCATAGAATCTGGTGTGGTGGAGCTTGGTGTGGTAGGGCATGGTGTGTTAGAGCCCGGTGCGTGGGTCCCAGTTTAGTGGTGCACATCTTTAATCACAGTCTTTGGGAGGCACAGACAGGCAGTCTGTGAGTTCACAGCCAGCCAGGGTCACAAAATGGAAAACTGTCAGAAAACAGCACACAGCAAACAAAACAAAAATGAACAAACAAAACAAAAACAACAGAAAACACCTCATGACACAGAAGTAACTTGGCATAAAATAAATGCAAATGTAAAAGGTGGGATTTTTGTTTTGTTTCCCTTTGCTTTTAGACTGGAAACACCACGCAGCTCTCCCTACACAGCTTCAGCTCTGGGTACTGGCTTTAGTTCTGGCTTGGTTTTGCAGGATCCCTGAGAGTGTGAGAACCCAGGCACGTGTTGTTAGTTCAGAGACAACCAGCCTGGCTTGGGAACCAGCCACAGGGAGACTGCATGCTGTGTTGCAACACCCGTGCAGCAGGCTGGGAGCCTTTGCCCCACAGGCAAGAGGGTGCATGGGTCAAGGTCTGCATGGAAACTTCTAGAAGTATAGAAAGTGAGCTCACAAGGTTTAGCCTTTCCCAAGTCCCTCCTCATGGAAAAATCCAGCTTTCTCCCCCTGGAGAAAAGCAATAGTCACAGACATCCTGGGGACACTGGGTCTCAGGCTCCTGAGGTCTGTCCCCAGGTTGGAGTGATAAGATCTTATCACTATACAAAAGTGGTCTTGAGAATGGGCCCTGGTGGCCCTAACAAGCCAGGCCCAGCCACCTGCCCTTACCAGGATGATTAGAGAGACAGATCACAGTGAAGCAGAGAGAAGGGGGATATATCAGTGTGGCCACACTGAGAAGAGCACGCAAAGAGGTCCAGTGACCCCCAAGTCCATCTCCAGGGTCCTGGCATGGGGTTTAGGCTTAAACACAGGGCAGAGGGTGCGCAGCTAAGGAGTCTGGTCAAGGTGTGTCCTGCCTGTCACTGACCCATCGTTGCCCACTCCAGTCTCTCCTGCAAGGTGGGCCGACAGTCTGCCCAGCTGTGGACTCTTCCTGGGGACAGGCTCCTGCTCTGACTGCACCGGGTCCCAGGCTTCTGCTCCCCAGCATGGGTTCCAGGGAAATTTTTCATTCTCTGACATCTACTGTTTTAATACTCTAAAAGCTAGAGTCGGGGAAAAGTGACTTTCTAGAATGTTCTTCCTTGTCAGGGTAGAGTCATTTTCCAGCTTCTTGAGGGAAGGGGGGGTGGGGCAGGCACACTTGAGTAGTCCCTGCCGAGGGGAGGTAGAGGTAGAAGATGAATCCCTGACTCATGCGTGCCTGCGAACTGGAGGGCTGAGGTGCTTGACAGAGGCTCCGGAGAGGTCTCTGGAATTTTGATCGCTGCCTCCTCCACACCATATAAGCTCTCCTCTTGGTCGGTGCCACCATCTGGGATGCTGTTGCTATTGTTCTCTGCCTCAAATGTCTTGTGCTATCTGTAAAGCCATGCAAAAGAAGCAAGGAGGAAGAGGGTGGGGGAAGAGGAGGAGGGAGGAGAAAGAAGATGAAGGAAGAGGAGGAAGAAGGAAAAAGAAAGAAACATAAGGAGAGAGGAAAGGTGAGGAGGGAAGAGAGATTGAGAAGAGAAAGAGGAGGAGTTAGCAGTCTAGGGGAGGAGGGGGAAGAAAATAGACACAAGAGAGGAGGAGGGAGAAGAAAGTGGGGAGGAAGCAAGAGTAATGAGGAGAGGGAGGGGCTGAGAGGGGGAGAAGGGGAGACAGGAGGGAGAAGAGAGGAAGAGGAAGAAGACGAGAGAAGATGCCCTACCGCAAGCTGACCCGATGTGGCACCTTCAGCACCTAGCTCACGATTCCGTGAAATATAGATGCTCTTCCTCAGCTGCATGGAGACACAGTGCCATCTTGGCAACCAGCTGTGTGCCTCCAGAGAACAGATGTTGGGCTGAGAATGGCGAACATCTGTGGTTGTGGGAGTCCTTGAGCTTGGTCCCCATAAAGGTGTGTGATGATTTAGCTGCCCAGTGACAGACTACCTACCTGGTCATGCCAATAGTGTTGACTTCCAGTGCCTAGTGAATGTCTCTTCAGTTAGTGGCCTTTTGATTGTGTGAAGCCAGCAACCGTCTGCTTCCTTGTCCCACCTCTGATTTCCACTCTCTGTGCTGGTGTTTATTTACATTTGTCAACTTGGCAGTAGCCAGAGTTATTCAAGAAAAGGAAAGAGGCCGGGCGTGGTGGCACGCATCTTTAATCCCAGCACTCAGGAGGCAGAGGCAGGTGGATTTCTGAGTTCGAGGCCAGCCTGGTCTACAAAGTGAGTTCCAGGACAGCCAGGGCCCAGCTCACCTGGACTGGAGGTTTAAGAAAGGAAGCTGAGCAAGCCATGAGGAGCAAGCCAGTCAGCAGCACTCCTCCATAGTCTCTGCATCAGTTCCTGCCTCCAGATTCCTGCTTCGGTCGCAGCCTGGACTCCCTCCGAGATGCACCAGCTCAGTGGGCCCAGATGGGGATTTGTAAGCCAAATAAATCCTTTCTTCCCCGAGTTGCTTTTGGTGAGAATATTTAATCACAGTACTAGAGAACAAACTAAGGCACCCTGCCTCCTGTGTGTCAGGCTATCCAGAGCCAGACAATGTCCCAGGCCGTAAGGTTCCACTCTCCACTCCATTGTAAGTTTTGACTCTGTCATACATTCTTAGGGTGCCCACAGACACCAAGGGTCAGATGTGAGCAGTATTTGGTGGCCATTTGCACCAGGTTTGGTTTTTTCTGTTGTGTAGAATAAGCGCGCGCACACAGAACCATTTTGAATGCTTTCAAGGGCCTTAAGTCCATTGGTTTAAGTCCACCAGAAAAACCTGTTAATCGGGCAAAGCTGGGTTTATTACCCTTCCCAGCTCAGGACAGATCCTCCTCGTGGGCGGAGGTGCCAACTGAAGAAATTAGGGGGTAGTTGTCACCGAGTGGCAGGGCCCTGGCCCAGCGGGTTTAGATAAAATGGCTCCTTACAATGGGAACCTGGGTGGGACAGGGCAGTGTTTGAGCAGATGGCTGAGGCCAGGGTAGCAGGGTTGGAGGGCAGCGTTCCTTATCCTCCTTTGTAGGAAGGAGATCTCTTGCAGCCAGCAGGCAGGGCATATAAATTTTGCTTGACACAGTAATTTTGTGACAGTTATGACTCATTAATTACTATGCTTTGGTTTGTTTTAAGACAGGGTCACATCCTGTAGCTCAGGCTATCCTAGAACTCATGCTACAGCCCCCAGGCTGATCTCAAACTTACAATCATTCTCCTGCCTCAACTCTCAACTTCTAAAGTGCTTCGGTTACAGGCCTGCCTGAGGTACCTTGTCTGGCTAAGCTACTACATCTCAAGTCTCACACTTTGTGCTTTCTCCTACAGGTCGGGCCACCGGGGTGTATTTTCAGCAATGACAACCATACTGAAGGTTAGCTGTCTCAACCTTATCTCCAGACAACAGAGAAATTTCTCTCCCTCTTAGATTTTGGATTCAAAAGCCCAGGATCAAAGACTTGCAGCTCCTGGTGCTGGAGAAATGTCTCAGTGCGCTAAGACCACACACTGCTCTTGCAAAGGACCCAGGTTCGGTTCCCAGCTCCTACACGGCTGCTCATAGCCATCTCTAACTCCAGAGAACCAGATGCCCCCTTCCTTCTTCTGGGAGCTCTTGCACACAGCAGTGCACATAACCTCACACGGGCACACATCCACACATGTTCATAAAATGATAAAGAAGTCTTTAGAAACAGAGTTGGGGGTGCTGCAGAGGCAGCTCCATGGTTAAGAGCACTGCTTGCTTTTCAGGAGGGCTCTGGTTTGATTCCCGACACCCACATGGCAGCTCTCAACTGTCTCTAACTCCAGTCCCAGGGGATCCAACGCTCTGATCTAGAGTCTGCAGGCACCAGGTGTGCACGTGGTACACGGATATGCTCATAGACAAAATACTCATAAATATAAAAAATAGATATCTTTAAGGACAGAGGTGCCCAGCGGCTTCCGGGGCTGTGATGTGGGTCAGCGGTGAGAGAGGTGGATCCAGGCTTCAGGCAGGAGACAAACAAACAGAATAACCTTTGTGTCCCACACAGTGCGGCTGACAGCTGGCTGTCTATTTCAGAATCGCTAGGAGAAAAGACTTAGGACGTTCCCAAGAAAGAAATGGTGGGTGTTGGAGGGGGTGCTACCTACACTAAGGACCCTGCTAGGACATGGTGTAGACAGGTGTCAGAGCACTGCCCTCAAGAGCTGGGGTGTGGCCAAGTGGCAGAATGCTGACCTACAATGCATGAAGCTATCTATGTCTGCTTGCCAGCACAAGAAGGAAGGGAGGGAAGGAGGGAAGGGAGAAGTGGAAAGAAGTGATGGAGGGAAGAGAGGGAAAGGGGATGAGGGAGGGAGGGAGGGAAGGAACAGGGGAAGGAAAGAGGCAGGGAAGGAGGGAGGCAGGGAGAGAGGGAAGAAAGGGGAGGGAGAAAGGGAAGAAGGAGGAACCAGGAAGAGAAGGAAGGGGTGAGAGTGAGGGAAGGAAGGGGGACGGAGGGAGGGAAGGGGAAGGGAGGGAGAATTACACTATACCCCATAAAAATAAATATGCAAAGTTACCATGTTCAGCTATTTTGTTGTTTGTTTGTTTAACTCGGCAGGGCGGGGCTGGAGAGAAGGCTCAACCATTGCTGGCTTTTGCAGTCCCACCATGAGTACTAGATCCCAAAACTCATATAACAAGGCCACTGTCCCTTGCATCCTGCAACCCCCAGCTCCGACTGGGGCAGAGGCAGGAGATTTCCAGGACTCACTGACATTTAGCCTAGCTGAGGAAGTTTGAGCCCAGGGTTCGGAGAGCACTCCTGCCTCAAAGGAATTCACGAAGAGCAGCAGAGAGAGATGCTTGACGCCGTCTGGACTCTGTGCACACACACAGTGCTCACACTCACACACATGAGCATATCCTCACATACACACACATTCAAAACAAATAAATCCTCTTAAAAAGTCTGAAGGACAGGCCAAGTGCTGCTCCTGCCTGAAACAGACAGTGACAGGTTTTATAAATAGTTATGTATTTCTTTGCCTGACTCTCAAGTTAACAGCCCGAATCTGGTGGGCGTGGTCTATATCTAGTTCTCAATGCCTGGGTCAGTGAAGACAAGACATATATATGTTCAGCCCTGGCTTGGGGCCAACCTGGAAATGCTTAGCCTGTACTGGGGAGAGCTCCAGGAAGTCAGTGTCCACATCTTACACCTGCTTCTGCCCTCTTGAGACACACCTCTGGAGCTGTTCACTCCAGCAACCAGGTCACCATTGTGGCGCCGCAGACACAAGGTGGAACTCGAACCCACAACCATCACTGTCACCACCACCAGCATCACTCTCATCCCCATCATCATCATCACCACCACCACCACCATCATCACCATCATTATCCTCAGCAGCAGCAGCATCCTCATCCTCCACACCATCATCATCACCATCCCCAGCAGCAGCAGCCCCATCATCCTCATTACCATCAGTCACCGCATGACTCATTACTAAAGCCATCATCCCCACTGCCATCCGTCCCCACTGTCACTCTCACATCACATCTATAACCATTCTTCATCATCACCTGTGTCACACCTACCCTTAACCCACCACCTGGTAGCAAGGGCTGGGGCTCCCTGTAAACACTCTGCTCTGGATACTTTGTGCTCAGAAACTTACTGCTATCCAATCAGACAGGTGTCTTGGGCGCCCTCCCCTTGGGGGGGGGTCTCATTTGGAGCTGGGGTAGCGGGGTGATCCCTCCTGCTCTTATGTACTTAGGTGAATGGAATTCAGGGGTCTGGTGTAGTAGGAAGGCCCTTGCTAGTGATGGTCGCCTTTGACAAGTTGTGCAATCTTTGCAGACCCCTCCCCCCCGGTGGTGACTCAGCGCTAATGGCGGCTAGAGCTTCTTTAATGCAGGGCTGAGCAGGTGTGCAGCAGCTTGGCTTTATCTCCTGACCTAAAAGCAGAAAAACTGGAACAGCTAGGGGACCTTTGAGGGGAGAGGTCACCAGCCCATCAGGGAACTAGCACACAAAGGAGATTTCTGGGCTTGGAAATGGGAGTAGGCTCTGGAGCCAGGAAGACAAAACCTTGGCAGGCGGAGATTTCGAATAACAGTCCGGGTCCTTGAAATGCTAAACGTTCCTGTCCTTTACCCTGCTGGGTGTCAAAGAAAAAAAACAACATTTACTGGTACTGGGGTCGCCTATAAAAACATTAGAGGCATTAAAGCAAACAAAGGGGAGGTAAAAAAGACAGCCTCCTGAAGAGGGGTTCGGCCCCTAGCCCAGCCCATGGCCCCAGCTGGCGGGAGGAAGAAGCAGTTCACAGCCTTGGCTACTTCGTGAGTCTGAGGCCAGCCTGAGCTACACAAGGCTGGGCCAGGCAGGCTGGGCATAGGGACACCCACCTTTTACTTCTGGCACTGGGGAGGCCAAGACATTGATCTCTGAGTTTGAGGCCAGCCTGTCTACACAGCCAGTTCTCCAGCAATCTAGGCTACTTAGTGAGACCTTGTCAAGAAAAAGAGAAAAGAAAAGAGAAAACCCACGCAAACTCCCTAGAAATATTTGTCTCCCAGAGGACAAATCACCTCGGTTGAGAGCCACTGTGTGTAACAATACAATATGGCTGGTCCTATATGTATCAGGGCGAGAAACACTATATATCAACATCATATGGTGATATTGTGACCCAAATGCACCAGGGGCCCCTTGGGTCCTTTCAGAAGATGACTACATCTTGTAGCGGTTAAATAACTAGCATAATTTTCTTCCTTTTTTTCTCCTACCCTCATCCTGCTCTTCTGTAGTCTGCCTGTAGTTCTGTAGCCTGTAGTCTGCCTGTAGTCCTCCTATAGTACTCCTGTAGTCTGCCTGCAGTCCTCTTGTAATCCTCCTGTAGTCTGCCTGCATTACTCCTGTGCTCTGCCTGTAGTCCACCTGTAGTGCTCCTGTATTCTCCTGTAATCCTCCTGTAACTGTAGTCCTTCTCTACCTGTAGTTAACCTGTAGTCCACCTGTAGTGCTCTGCCTGTAGTCCACCTGTAGTGCTCCTGTATCCTCCTGTAATCCTCCTGTAACTGTAGTCCTTCTCTACCTGTAGTTAACCTGTAGTCCACCTGTAGTCTTCTTGTAGTCTGCCTGTAGTTCTCATGTAGTCTGCCTATAGTCTTTTTGTAGTCTGCCTGTAGTTCTCCTATAGTCCACCTGTAGTCTGTCTATAGTTGACAATTGTTTGAACTCCTGATCCTCCTGCCTCAACCTCCTTCATGCTGGGATGGCAGCTGCAGCCCACAGTCTCCTGCCATACAACACTCTCCTTTTGTCCTGGGAAAATCGATCTGTGCTGAAGCATCATGATCCCAGTGTGTGACATCTGGTCCCATGGATGATACGATGCTAACCCAAAAATGACAAACATGCACTGGAGCCCTGCACAGATGCAGCTGGAGCCAAATCTTTACCATTTCTGAAATGTGGACGCCCGATATCACTGTTTCTGTGGTCAGCTTGTGCTCAGCTGCTCTTTCGGGCCAAAGTAAATTGAAAAGCTTTTGAGATAAGACAAACTGAATGAAACTGTGGAAAGCCTTCAGCTGGTGAGAGAAGTTTCTACTTTAATACCGCTACCCCAACAGACAGACAGACAGACAGACAGACACACACACCATCTAATAGGACCAGAGATGAATCTTCCCCTGTAATTCTATGAAGAGATATAAAAGGTTGTGAGGAGGAGGTGGGGGATGGGATGGGACAGTAGTGACCACAGGCCAGGTCCCCATGCTCTGGCAGCTGTAGCAGGGGCAGAGGGCGTGACCCACAGACAGCACATAAGGAACAAGTACAGACGGGCCACTTGTCTGTATTCAGGCTGCCACATCACAGCCCTCACCCCATCTTGCTCCATAGCGGTTCTCTGATTGCTCAGTATCTTGCCCAACCCTCCATGTGCAGGTTGATGCAGGGTCTAGTTCAGCGGAAGGCCAGCTTCGGGAGGACTGGGTTGTCAGTCTGTCTTGTTCACTGCTGGATCCCGAGACCGCAGAGCTGCAGTTGGTTCACAGATCATCCTTGATAGATGCTTGAACACAGACAACGAGGATGCTCGTGGGCAGGTTCTGATTCAGTGGTACCAACCACTCCTCCAAGCATCAGGGAGAGCCTTCTCCTGGAGCCACAAGAAGTTAGTGTCTAGCTGGAAATGAAACAGGCTCGGCCTTGAAGTGGCAAGGTGATTGTAGAGGAGTCTAGGAGATGGTAGGACTTTGCCGACTGGTGCTGGTTCATCACCTCCTGGTACAAAAGAGCAGAGATGGCACAGAGGAGATGGAGGGAGGAGATGTCATCACCTAGGCTGCTCCTGTGACCACCCAGAGGTCTGAGATGCTTCTGGCACAGGCAGGGGAGGGGTGGGAGGGGGGGGCGGGTGCAGTCACCTTTGAAACACCAGCACCCCAGCCAGACCCTCGGCCTCCCTGACTCTGAACATCTCTATAAAGTGTTATTCTGCCTGCCGTCTCCTCCACCTGATCATAAAGCCGAGTCTTCTGTGTGATAATTGTGATAATTGTGACTGCGCTAACCCAACCTGTCTATGGGGGTGGGGGCGGGAGTAAAAAAAAAAAAAAAAAAAGCAGTAACTAAATGGGAAGCTACCAACAGTAAAAAGTGCCAGTCCAGTTTCTCTCTCTCTGTGTGTGTGATCTGTGTGTGTCTCTCTCTGTGTGTGTGTGTGTGTGTGTGTGTACACTCGTGTGCATGCACATATGTGCTGTTCAGGAGGGAACCCAGGGCCTCATACCCGCTAGGCAAGTCCCCAACCACCTCTTCAGCCTCTGTCTGCCTGTCTGTCTGTCTGTCTGTTTTTGAGACAGGGTCTCACTATGTATCCTGCTGGCTTGGAACTGGACATGTAGACCAGGCTGGCCTCAAGCTCTCAGAGACCTGCCTGCCTTAGCCTTCCAGTGTGTGTGGGGGGGAAGGATTAAGGGTGAGCAACACTACACCAGACTTGTGTGTCGCCTTCATCACTGAAAAGCTCTCTGGAAACTGACTGCTTTGAATCCGATCCCCAGGGCCCTCCCTCACGGTAGAAGGAGAGAACGGACTCCTGCAAGCTATCCTCCGACCTCCATTCCCACGGCACAGCAGGAGCACATCCCAGTCAACCATTTCTCTAACAGTTGATTCCTTTCTCTAAAGACGGACAGAGCACGCTCCCCTGCTACATGGCAGAAGTCAAGTGTCTAAGCTGCATGACCTCCGAGTGTTCGCTTTGCCTTTTTAAGGAGTAGCTGTCGTACCAGACAGACCAGGACAGCCCTCCTGGTGCTCCTGAGCGACTGACAGTGACTGCATGACACTGTCCCTGCATCCCATGACACTGGATGCCTTTCTGTCTACACTGGGCAGACACTGCAGCCACACAGTGAGGTTGAGGCCGACTGTGGCTTCAGGAGACATTGACTCAAAAAACAAAACACAAAAAAGGGTTGGTCTTCGTTTTTATTTAAGTTTTTTTCTTCAAAGTTTTCATTGAGAGACAGGGAAGGCCAACCTACAGCCAAACCTCAGTGCAGTCCACTCCTCTCCTAAGAGGCCACTGTGTGTGTGGCTAACGACAGGCAGTGTTATTCCAAACAAAAGCCTCTGTCCCTGCTGCTGGGGTCAGCTTCCTTACCCAGACAGGGACCTCCTTATGCAAAGCTGTGCGCTGGAGGTGACAGGCTCAGTACTGGCCCATAGTAGGAAACAGGTGATGTCTGTACTCAGGGGAGCTGGTTTAAGCGGGAGAACCCAGAGGGAAGGAGGGACAGTGGATCCCCAAGAGTGTAGAGTCCAGACTGGAGCCTGGGGGCAGAGAATGGCAACTCGTGCCTTTGCTAATGGGTTAAATCTTAGTTATTACTGTTATTAATCCAGGACTGAGGGTTGAACTGAGAACATTCTGGAGTTGCTCTCAGTCACTGGGACACATCCCCCATCCTCATTTTGCTCTCTGTTTTGAGAGAGGGACTTGCTGAGCCACCCAGGTGAACGACCTCCTGACCTTTGGCACAAAGGTTGGAAGTTCTGTTCTGGCCTTGGAATCCAGCACCACCTGCCAAAGTGGGAACAAAGACCTAATCCACCCAAGACTGTAGTTCTAGGGAAGTCCCTAAATGTACCGGCCTTGCTTTTCTGCTTCTGTAGTTCCGCGTATGGCTAACTGTTCTTACTAACTGAGATACATCAGCCCAGGATGTGGATTTTGTACTTAAAAGCCCACCCTGAAAGGCTCAAGAAGACACCTGAACACCCAGGGTAGTTGCGGGTCAGCCAATAAAGAGTTGCTATTGACTTGAACCCGTGTCCAAGTGGTCTTCTCTAGTGGACACTTCACAATTTCGGCTGACCTTGAACTGGCAGCCATCTTGCCTCAGCCTGACAATCTGATGAGCTAGGACAGGCATGCAGTGCTTTGGTTATCTATTGTTTCGTACCCTTCCCAGATGTCCTTGAACTGTCTTTGAACTTGTGACCCTGGGTAGCTGGGCTGTCAGACCCCAGGAGTGTTCAGCCCAACTTTATCAACAGCATCAACTGCGTCTCTCTCTCTCTCACTCACTCTTTCTCTCTTCCTCCCTCCCTCTCCCTTTCTCTCCCTCCCTCCTTCCCTCCCTCCTTCCCTCCCTCTGTTCCCCCCCCACACACACACACACAGTTGTCCTTCTCTGTGTGTTTTGCTTCTACACAGGATCTGAGGTGGCCAGAACCAACCTCAAGCTCACCATGTGGCTGAAGGTGGGTTGGACAGGGCTTGCAGTTAACAACTGCTTTGTTGTTTTCATTTTTCACTATTTATTTTTACGAGGCGGGATCTTGTTCTGTAGCCCTGGCTGTCCCAATATATTGGTCGCAATATATAGACCAGGCTGACCTCAGACTCACAGAGATCCGATTGCCTCTGCCTCCAAAGTGCTGGGGTTAAAGGCAAGCAATTGCTTCTTAGTTATAAAACGAGGACACCTCTATGATCCACATAAAACCATGGGAAAAATGGAATAAAGTAAAAAATTAAAAGCAGCTGTCGGAGCCCTTCACCTCCAGAACAATTTTACAGGACTTCGCATGCCAGCTTGGATTTCATTAGTATCCAAGTGGGTGAGCTCCACTTGCCCTCGAACCTGCAAAAGTGCGTTCACACCCCGGCCCACCCCACCCTGAATTCAGCACGCGACCACTCGTGGAAGTCCTGACTCCCAGGCTGTATCCAAGCAGGCTGAAGCAGCACAGACTCGGTTAACAGGAGTGACTTTCAGAACTGTCAGTACTGGATTCTGGAATCTACCATGTCTAGTGCTGGGGATGTGACCAGAGGTGACCTTTGCCCCTAAGCAGCCAGCTCCCTTCTTTCCCCTTGCTCTTCATTCTGCACGTCCTTGGTGCTTCCTCTGTGCCCTGGTTCCCCTTGATGTGAGAGGCCAACAAGTGGCCAGCACTGCTGGAGCTTGGCAGAGCCGGGCAGATCACCCTCACATTCAGAAACAGATGTGGCTGGTTTTCTTACAACCACTTGCCGTGTTCTATCTCCAAGAAGCTCAGGAGTACAGGGATCCCAACAAAAATCCTAGCTCAGCTCAGAGCTCGGTTGACAGAATGCTTGCCCAGAACACACACGGCCTAGGGTTCCATCCCAGTACCTCATAACCCGGTGTGCTGATGCTCATGGGACTCCCAGTGCTTAGAAGCAAGAGAATCAGGAGGTCAAAGTACGAGCTATGTAGAAAGTTCCAGACCACTCTAAGCACCATGATTCCAGGTGAGGGGGGGGGGGGGAGGAAAGACCTAAACGAACAAAAAAAAAAAAAAAAAAAATCCTACCGTACAAGGCAAGCCTTGAGGAAGCACTCGCTGAGGGAATTATTGAGCAATTTTTGCTTCCCGCTGTGGGTTCACCTCTGCATGAAGCTTCATAAAAGATCCTGACGCCCTACGCATTGCTGGCCCCGGGCTACAGGAGGTGAAATCTCGCTGCAGCTCAGATTCCTGAGACAGGTGCGCCTGAGTGGTCACCAGGCTGTCCCAATCTCAGGGCAGATCAGGGGGCCCCTCCCAGGCTCCGATTCAGGAGTTCTGGGTGAACCCCAGCAACGTAAATTTCAACGTAAATTTCTAGTGAGTGTTCTTCTAGGAAAGGCTGATGCTCTTGGGGGTCTCTTTAGGAGTGGAAGTTGGAGAGTTCCCCTAGCAACGGCCATTGAGGTAAAAGATCCCACAGAACCAACCAGGAACCAGAAGGCTCCACCTTCGGCTCAGCCAGGTGGCCGCTCTTCCTGGGCCATGTGGCTCCCTGCCGCATCTGCCACTGACAACGGCCCCTGGAGGGAAACTGGGCTCAGGCAGATGTTCAGTAGCCTAACTTCATAGTAAGTTTTCTTCTGCCATGGGCTAAATACACCGTAGATTCTCATCAGCCATGGGCGACAGACACGGTGGATTCATCCTCCGGCCTCAGTCACCGTACCTGCCAAAGGGGCGGGGGCGGGGGTGGGGGTGGGCAGAAGTGATTGGCCCAACAGAATCAGGTCCAGTAAGGGTGGATGGGGACAGAGAGCCAGAGCGGGCTATATTTGCTGGCCTTGCAGAATCCTATACCTACGGTTAACTTGCGTGTGCCTACAAGGAAAATAAGAAGCTAAAGTCAGGAAAACTCTAGGTTTGGAAGACACGAGGACCACTGTTAAAGTGTTACCTTCCAGACTTGAAAGGGAACCATCAGGGTGTTCTAACCCCACCCCACCCCCAGCCCCCCATCTTGCCCCAGTTGCCAGCTACTTCTCTAGCTCATTCTTCTCAATTTTGATATCTGAAATACTTCACGTTTGAAATTTTTTGGTAGATGGTTGTGGCGCTCCGCCTTCCTGTCTTCACGCGAGCCTTGCCTGTGGCTGAGCTTTAACAACATTTTAACTAAATTTTTTAAATCACATTTATTTATTGTTTTCTAGTTGAGGGTGTGTAGTGCAGACGTGGAGGTCAGAGGACAGCTTTTGGGGAGCCAATCTTCCACTTGTGTCATTTGGGGCCCACGGGTTGACGGCTTGGCCGTAAGGGCCTTTCCCCACTGGAACCTCTTGCCAGCCTAGCGTCACTTTGCGGCTATGGATGACGCTCTCGCTGTCTCCTGTCTGGAAAGAGTCACCTTTTCCTTCCCCGGTGTATCTCCTAATGGCACCTCTGAAGAATGTGGAAGGACACCTTTTACTGCGTGCCTGTCCCCCCATGCAGGTGGATTTCTGTTACTTCCAGGGAAGCCTGGTCTACTTAATGAGCTCCAGGCCAGGACTCTGTGTTCACAAAGACCTTCGTGACCTTGTGTCCTACATAAATAAATAAATAAATAAATAAATAAATAAATAATAGATAGATAGATAGGAAGAAAGAAAGAAAGAAAGAAAGAAAGAAAGAAAGAAAGAAAGAAAGAAAGAAAGAGGAAGGGAGGGAGGGAGGGAGGGAGGGAGGAAGGAAGGAAGGAAAATATTATTGCACTATTGCAGGGAGCAGCGGCTCGTGCTGGTAATCAGTGTTCACGGGGCTGAAGAGATGGAGCCGCCGTGGTTAAGTGCACTGGATGCTCTCTCAGAAGACCCGGGTTCAGTTCCCAGTGCCCACATGGTGGCTCCTATCTATCGCCTTAGTTCTAGGAAATCTGATGCTCCTGGCCTCCTCTGGTACCTTGAACACACATGGTGTAAACACACACACATGCATGTGCACGCATGCCTGCGTGAATACAAATAAATTTGTTTGTTTGTTTGTTTGTTTTCGGGCTATCTGAGATGGCATCTCCCTGTGTCGCCCTGGCTGGAATCTGAGTTATAGACCAGGCCGACCTTTAACTCACAGAGATCCACTTGCTTCTGCCTCCCCAGTGCTGAGATCAAATTCATGTGCCACCATGTCTGGCTAAAAATGAAACAAAAAATAGAAATAAAACAAGTAAAACAGCGTTTTGTGTTTAAACATTTTTTTTTTTAGATTTTAAAATTCAGTCCTATTCTCACCATCCTCCTCCTCATCTTCATCACCTTCATCCTCCTAATCATCTTCATCTTCATCCTGCTCCTCTTCCTCATCATCTCCCCCACCTCCTATTTTGTTTTGTTTTGTTTTGTCCTGGGGATTAGAACCAGGTGTCCCACACGCCAGGCAAGAGCAGTCTTCCTGAGTTACATCCCCAGCTCTCAGAGCACACATGTATGGTAGATGATGTTACAGCCTCACATCCCCCTCTGCTCTCCTCCCAATGCTCTGACTCTGGGCTAGAGTCTGTGGTGAGAGTAGAGACCTGGAACACAGGTAAGAATTTGACTCCAGCGGTGCTGAGGCTTGGGGGTCAGGCATGAGGAGGCTCTGCTCGCAAGGCCCTCTCCATGCCTTGGAAATGGAGCACATCTGAGTTAGTGCCATGGCTGGTAATAGAATTGCTCTACAGGGGGGAAATGGGTCCTTCTGCTGGGGGGAGCAGAGAGCTGAGCGCTCCAGGCTGGCGTGAGGAAGCAGGGCTCTGTCTGTCTGTCACTTTATGGTGTGTGTGTGTGTGTGGGGGGGTGTCTCTGTGTGTGTATGTCTGTGTATGTGCTTGTGTGTCTGTGTGTATGTGTGCATGTGTCTGTGTGCATGTGTGTCTGTGTGTAAATGTCTCTGTGTGTGCATGTGTCTGTCTACATGTGAGTCTGTCCATGTGCATGTGTGTCTTTGTATATGTTTGTATGTCTCTGTGGTGCATGCATGAGTCTGTGTTTAAATGTCTGTGTGTGTACATGTGTCTGTCTATGTGTGAGTCTGTCTGTCTGTGAGCATGTGTGTGTCTATGTGTGTGTTTCTCTGTCTGTATGTGTGTGTGTGTGTATCTGTATGTCTATGTGTGTGCACATGTGTCTATGTGTATATGCACATGTGTGCCTATGTGTGTGTGCACATTTGTGCCTTGTGTGCGTGTGCACGTGTGTGTTTGCTGCTGTACCTAGAACTCAGGGCCTACATGAGTACTAGACAAGATCTGCCACTGAGGTACACCCCCAGCCTTGCAATGTCACACACTTGATTTCTGCTGCCTTCATCACCAGCCCTGAAAGCTGATCTTTTATGCACCCAATGCCTGTGGTCATTTGAGTGCACAGGAAATACTTGCTGGGTGTTTGTGGGTTAATAAGGGCACTTGCACTGGTCCCTGGTGCTAGACAAAGACACACAGACACACAAGTGTGGGCCGGAGGGGTTTTACCCACCAGCAGGCACAGTGTCCCTGTGGCTGGTACTGAGTCCCCTGGGGCTGTCGGGAAGTATACGGTGGGGCACAGGTTTCCAAACAGGACCTGCTGTTCCACACAGTAATCAGCCTAGACACCGAGATCCTGTGCCTCTGAGTAACCAGGAGACTGTGAGTAACAGGCTGTGCATCACTCAGCTGCATGTCACTCAGCTGCTCCTGTCTAAACATGGAAAACAAGCCAGCATCCTGCCCGGCAGACTCAGGAGGCTGAGAAACCCCACCCACCCTACACTGGGGTCTTTGGGGCTCATTTTTTGTGCCTGTATTTTGCTACCTGTCTTTGGACTGGGAAATCCAGACTCGTGGCTTTCCAAACAAAGTTTTGGGGGAGCAAGGGATATCTTTAGGGTTCGCTGCTCCTGGTAAAAGAGATGTTCTATATTCTTCTAGAATGTCCTCTCAGTAACTAGACTGGCAAACACTGTGAGTCTTGATCTAAATATAAACAAAAATTAAGGCCACTGTGTCAGATGGATATGAGGATGCACTTTAGTGGGACAGTGTTAATCTGATTGTCACAACCAAGTCTCCAGCTTGGGTCACTGGTACACACACAAAACAAAACATAAGCCCAACTCTAATCTCTGGTGGATTTAGAGCCTGTTAAATGTGCTGGCTCAGGGTAGGAATTGGAAGCAAGAAGTTTATCCTGAGCTACATGAGACTCTCGGAAGACAAAAACAAACAAACAAACAAACAAGAGCTGGATATAGGGCTCAGGAGTGAAGAGCCATTGCTAATCTCTGAGGAGGTCTGAGGTTCGAATCTCGGCCCCCATGCTGGGCAGCTCACAGACACTGTAACTTAGCTCCAAGGGATCTCAGATCCTTTTCTGACCTCTGGGGGCACACACACACACACACACACATACTTTCACACATTCACTTGCGCACACAGAGAGACACTCACAAACATACACAAATAAATAATACTTAAGATAATAAAATCAATGAATAAATAAAACAAAAACTTTTTTTTTAATATAACAAAATGGAGCTGGAGAGATGGCTCAGTGATTAAGAGCATTGACTGCTCTTCCAGAGGACCCAGTTTAATTCCCAACACCCACATGGCAGCTCACAACTGTCTGTAACTTCAAGATCCGACACCTTCACACACAGACATACATGTAGGCAAAACATCAATGCGCATAAAATGAAAAAATATTACAAAAAACAAGCCAAAAGATGATGAACTACAAATCCTTCAGAGGTGTAGGGAGTCAGCGTTGTTGGTAATGCGCTTTTCTAACACACTCACACTTGGCCTGAGGGTGCACACCTGCGGTCTGGTCTCAGCGCTTCCTGCCTCAGCCTCCTGAGTTCCGGGAATACTGAGGTCACCACACCAGTTGAGCCTTCTGAACTATAGTCACACTAGTGAAGAGGCAGCACTTGGCCCTCCCGTTACTGGAAGGCCAGAGAAAAGAGGCCTAGCCCCTCCTGGAATGCCTCCTTAGCTCACAGCCCGGCTTTCCTCTGGAAGGAGCTTGAAGGAGCAGCTTCCTGTGTTCCTCCATTCAACAGTTACACAGATTCGAACAGGAGTCTCAAACTCAAATGTGTGTGTGTGTGTGTGTGTGTGTGTGTGTGTGTGTGTGTGTTACTGGGTCATTAAAAAAGAGTAACCTGTTTAAAGTTAAACCTCAAAGTTAACTTCAAGCTTTAAAGAGAAAAACATGCAAGGCCCGTCCACACCCATTGACCTGCCTTCCCATAAACTGCTGGCCCTCAGATGGGATTGCTCCCTTGCAAGTAAATATTCCTGTTTCAAGGAAAATGTTAACAGCCCGTGGTTTCTGCAGTAAAACTGGGTGTTTGTGCATTGGGTGTGCTTACTATCAACCCCTTCTGACAAAAACAAAACGAAACAAACAAAAAGAGAAAAAGAAGGGGAAACAAGGTTGCATGTTGAACTTGAGGCCAGAGACCTGGGCTAAAGACCCTGTCTGGGAAAAACATTTTGTTGTTGTTGTTGTTGTTGTTGTTTAACACAGGATTTCTCTGAGTAACAGCCCTGGCTGTCCTGGAATTTGCTTTATAAACCAGGCTAGCCTTGAACTCCTAGAGATCCTCCTGCCTCTGCCTCTGGAGTGCTGGTTGGTATTAAAGGCATTGGCCACCATGCCTGGCTCAAAACAAATTTTTAAAGAAAGAAAGAAAGAAAATCGAGGCTGAAGAGATAGATGGGTTCTGAATTCAGATCCCAGCACCTAAATGGGGCTGCTCACAAATGTATATGGTACCTCTCTTTGGACTTCATGGACACCTGAGCATGCACACGTGTCCACACATATGCACACACATGCACATGCTCACACACACATGCATGTGAGTATACACAAGCACACAAATCTTAAAATGGAAGAAAACAGTACACACTTGGTTACGCTGTTGTCATCTTCTAAAACTTTCGACAGTCAGGGACTCACACCGCTCTCCTGGGCTTCATCTCGGAGCCACTACGCTGGCCCTTTGGGCCATACCACTTCTCATGTCTCAGGCTGAACCAGAGACACACGTGTGTCGGTGGGACTCTTCACAGATACCTTCATATGTGTTTGTTTCTTAGCACCTAGGTCTGACATGATTATCACTCCCTACAGAGGCCCAGATAGTTACAATTATTTATTCATTTCATCCATCCATCATCTATCTGTCATCTATGTATCTTGTGTGTTTGTATGCATGTATGTATGCATCTGTTTATATCTCTATCTGTCTATTATCTATCTACTCTATCTATCAATTGTCTATCTATCTATCTATCTATCTATCTATCTATCCATCTATCTATCAATTGTCTGTCTATCTATCTATCTATCTATCATCTATCTATCTATCTATCTATCTATCTCTGACTTTAAGACAGGCTCTCATGCAGTCTCCTGTGGTCTTGAACTCACTGTGTAGGGGAGAACGGCCTTCAGTTTGAGAACTTCAGACTTCTCATTTAGAGCACTGGTGTTGTGGACATCACCTCCCCTGGCTGCTTCTCACCCCCTGTACCCCCCACTCTTCCCCTAATTCCCCCCTCCCACCTCAGGCTTCCCAGTGCCGAGGAGAGCACCCTTGTCAACTTCACATCGTTAAATTAGGTCACAAGAACAGAAAAGCCTGAAATCCAAGCAAAAGCTAAAAGGCAGTGAATGACCCCCAAGCCACCTGTGACCCTGTTAGAAAGGCGACATTCCAGACCAGGCCCAGCTCAGGTCCTCTGAGTTCAAAACTCACAATCTATAAAGGTTTAGGAAAAGTGTCGCAGCCCAACTGGTACCTTAGAGGCTGTCTCTGAAGGGGTCTTCCTCTGACACATTTCCTTGCTTCAC